>NC_048573.1:32516987-32816987 GCF_013265735.2 Oncorhynchus mykiss
AGTTACTGTAGTCAGAATTGTATGCGGGCTCCATCAGCAACAGAGATATTAAAAAATAAAAAATAAATAAATCAGGCTGTTTGACTTGCTCACTGAAGACACGGCAGTGATAGCAGACAAGGGGTTCATGATTGATGACTGTGTGCCAGACAAGGTCTACCGTCCACCCTTTCTGTCTAAACGGAGCCAAATGCCAGCAGCACAGGTCCATCAAAACACAAGAGATTGCTCATCTTATAGAGTCCACATTGAGAGATTAATTGGCAGAATTAAACTGAACAAGCTGTTTCAGTCAGAGATCCCCAAGTCACTGATGGGAAGCATCAACTGCATCTGGGCTGTGGCTTGCCTTCTCACAAACTACCAGTGTGGGCCTCTTGTGAAGGCATGGGCCAAGGTGCAATGAGCTACAACTGCAATGCATCTTTCCTTTTTTTTGCTGTCACCATCCACATTGTCTAACACCCTGTAGTCCATGTATTGATAATAACGTTTGGGTTCTTAATCTCAACTAGGCCAAAAGGTGGATGCTCGAGAGGGTTGTAGACCAGGCCATCAGGAGAAGAAGCAAACCAAGGGATGTCAGGATGTATGAGGCCACAGGGTGAGCATTTGACATTCTGCATCTTGCAGTAGTCACTGGCTGATTCCATCTCCAACTCCAGTCCCCTCTTCATGTCAGCTGTTGGTGCTGTGCCTTTGAGGATCCTTTCGGCTAGATGGCAGACATCCGCAGGCACTCTCACATGGCAAGCCTCTCAGAACCGTGACGAGGTCAGTCTTGGTTTCTGTAGCACCTGCCAGTCGGAGAAAGCACTCTGTTCTCTAGTAGCTTCCTCTATTTTATGGGCTGTTGCGAAGCTCACCTGAAGAGACTATGTGAAGCTGGTCTCCTTCACTGAACACAAATGTGCAGCCTTGAAAGTTGTTCTCCAGTCTGTAGCAATCCAGGGGCAGTGAAGGGAATGGTGGTGTCTCCTTATGGTGAACTATGTGTTGCTTTGTGATTGGTGGCTGCTGGTAAGACAGGAGGCTCCCCACTTGCACCTTTCCTTGGCTAAAAGCTTTTCAGCAGACATCCCCATGCTGCAGATCAATGGCTTGGATTGAGGGTCAAAGTTATTTTATGCCTCTTCTATCTGAAGAACTGAGAAGTCAGGGAGCGGTCCAAGAAGGGCACTGTAGAGTGTACTTCTGCAAAGCAAAGCAGCCGCTGTGGTTAGCCAATCTAAACAATGTACTTGAAACCACCTGAAATGACATTTTATATAGTCAAAGTGTAATAGGACATGGCTATACTGGCTATTAGGGAATACTCACCTAATCCCTCTTTCTGCCATGCACTTTTTGGTGGGCTTGGTGATGGTCATTTTGCCTATAGGCCCAGGTTTCAGACCCTGTAAATAGAGAGTACAAGGGCACTATTCTAAATCTAATCATGAGATGATTTAAGTGTTCATGACATAATTTCTTAGCATTATGATATGATTATGACCATATGATGTTTATATGTGGTATAGCTATTAAAACATACCATAGTCCTGGGCTTATGCCACTGCTGCCTGGCCTCTGTGCACAGGTGGGATGACTGATGTTCCCATCTGGGAATAGTGTGCAGACTGGAATAGTAATGCAACTGTGTGTTTGCATAATGCAGTGCCAGCAACACATAAACAGTGATGTGTCATTGTTTCTGGCTCAGAGCGCTTCAGTACAACCTACGTGGGGATATAAAAAGAAAATGATTAGACTATAAAATCACTCAACATGAGTTACGACCAGCAAACAGAAGTGACTGGTGCAACATACAACAGCCATTAAATTCATTACAACATTATATGGGTTTAAACATTTATATTAAGGGCATATGCCCTTGTTTAAACTTAATCAAATGCGTCCAACATGACAGAGTTTACAGAAACGAAGACGCCTGAACAGTTACTAAACTAAAAACGGTTTCATAGACATGGGTTAAGCCTGGTCCTAAACTAAGCAATGCCTCATAATGCAGATCTCCATTGACAGGAACTTCTTAGCCTGAGACCAGGCTTTATCTCTGACTGTATAACCGGCATGTAGTGTGTCACAAACAGCTGACTTTTCACCCTACACTCAAACTGTGTGGTTTCTCATTTTTCCTCATGGACTTGTAGCAGCAAGCCCTTATGCTGACCTCTCCTGTCATTTTATCACTGTTCAAAACTGCTTTGAATAAAAAAGAATGAGCAATCATAATGTTAGCTAGCTACTGTAAAAGGCATGTTTTAAAATACGTTACAGCCTTGAGTAAACGTCCTTGTCTGGTCTGATAGGCAACTTGGCTACACTTACCTTCGTAGTAGAAAAGGTAACTGGAGACAAAGTTTTAAACCTTTTTCCAACTTGGAGGTCGGTGCTTTGCTTGGCCAAACGATGTACACCCGTCACTGTTACCTTTGGCAGCTCTTCAAGCACCTTGTGTAAAAACAATGCCATGGTAGCAGGGGTGTTGACTAATTACTAGCCACCTTAATGGTTAGCGCGTTAATAGCTAGCTAAACGAGACAAAAAAAGACAGAACACAATAATCGAATTACAAAAGTCACTAACTGAACGGATAAACACAGTTTTCAACAATAATACTTTTTTTAAAAAGCTATACAAAAATTATTATATTAATATAATGAGGTAATGATAAAACGAGCGACTTAGAGGCTAGTATGGCTACTACTATTCATATACACAAACAGAAAACCACATTTTAGTACCCTACAAAAAGAAATTGAACTGTATTTTAAGACAGTTAAATGCTCTACTAACAAAAAAGCTGTTAGAATTGTAAGTATATGCATGTCCTTTAAGGTCCTTGTGTAATTGTAATGTGATATTGTACCCCCTAGCTCGATTGTCTATTGTTTGTAATCTATGTATGCTTGTGTTCCCTCATGTGCTTTATGAGGGAACACAAGAGCCGGTGGAAGCGTTGCTGGCTTGGGAGAGTCCTCGAGAGTCCTCGAAGGAATATTTCGTTTCGCTGCAAGCGGGAGTTCCTTTTTTCTAGAACCTGGTTGAGTGTCGCACAATATCTACGTCAACACTAAAGGTCTTAGCAGGTAAGCGAAACATTTGAAGGATAATAAACTGTGGTCACATGTCAGTTCAGATTGTCTTCAAGATGTGTATATAGAATAGTTATATTAAATATGAAATAACATTTCAGTGCATGAAATTCATTATTTGTGATTAAAAAGTATAGTATTTGCTTAGAAGTGTATCTACTAACTAGATTTTCGGTACTTCCTGGACACGTCGTCGTAGCAGCCAGACATCTCAGTTTACCTGAAGAGTAAATTCGTATTGAATTAGCAATGGAGACATTATACGGTGTACCTTTCGCAGTGTTGGAATGTCCTAATATAAAACTCAAAAAGCCATCATGGCTGCACATGCCGTCGGCTATGACAGTCTATGCGATCGTTATTGTATCGTACTTTCTCATCACTGGAGGTAAGTTGTCGAATACTGCAGCGTCGTTAGCTGTCAAGCCAGTTTAACTAGGTAGCTGTAACCGATGGTTTTGTAAAGCCTCGATACAGGATTTGTCTGTTAATGTTTAAAGTTACATCCGGCTTCTAAACAGCTAACGTTAGGTACATGTATTGCCTACTAAAATATGTTTCAACGTCTTCACCCATCATACGTATTTTATGCAGTCAGACCTATTCAATCGGCTAATCAGTGTTGGGCCGAGTACGGAGGAGTTGGCTATTGTGTAGCTAGCTAACTAATTAGCTAGCTAGTACTGGCTAGGTGTGTAACTGTTCACCAAACCCACGGTTCAGTACATATTGTGGTTTTGGGGTCACGCTCGTTTACGGTATAGCGGAAAAATGAATTACATCAGTTACTGTAATACATTTGTTTATTTGGCAAAATAAGCTAAATTAAAAACAGTTTGACATAATTCACAATGATCTTGGCATTGTTTGTTATAGGGTGTGTTCGTCAATTCAATCTGGAGTGCCAGAGTGCGCTCTGGGTGTAAATTCAGACCGTTGTCAGATCTTCCGTTCCTAAATTCAGAGTGCACACTGAACCCTCTGGCCTAGGAGTAGGGTTGATTCGAGTGTTCTGACCTCAACGGCAGTCAAGCACCCAAGCTAAGATTTGCAAACTATTTACAGACGCAAATGAGAATCTCACTCTGACCATTTTACTCGCCCTAGCAGAACTAAGGTGAATTAGGGTGTTCGTGTTATCCAGAGCGTTGGTGACTGTAACTATGCTGCTGGCAACAATTCAATTACATTTTTTTTGGACGACTTTTACTGACATTCACCATTTTGAACGGGTGTTGAGCGTAAGTAAATGTAACAGTATAACTTTAGACCGTCCCCTCGCCCATACCCGGGCGCCTCTGCACACATCAACAGTCACCCACGAAGCATCGTT
Source organism: Oncorhynchus mykiss (assembly GCF_013265735.2). Lineage (NCBI taxonomy): Eukaryota > Metazoa > Chordata > Actinopteri > Salmoniformes > Salmonidae > Oncorhynchus > Oncorhynchus mykiss. The sequence continues at coordinate 32,521,419 of NC_048573.1, forward strand.
ACCCATCGCTCCACAAAAGCCACGGCCCTTGCAGAGCAAGGGGAACAACTACTTCAAGGTCTCAGAGCAAGTGACGTCACTGATTGAAACGCTATTTAGCGCGCACCGCTAATTAAGCTAGCCGTTTCACATCCGTTACATAAACTATTAGGTATTCTGTGCTCTGCTACACTCAGACGATCGGAGTAGATAGCCAGAGTGAATTTACGAACGCACCCATAGAGTACCACCGCATGAGTCATACTACCCATAAAACCTAGCGGTCAAACAGGGAAATGGTTCCAATTGTTTTTTCACCATAATTTTTTTCCCGTAGGGGATTTTAGAAACACTTTAGGTCTTTGTTTTGTCGGCTTACCCTGCCATGATGTGTTACTGACTTTTTTCTAAGCTTTCATTTTAGTTATTCGTTTGATCTGCTGGTGCTTGCCATAATAAGTCCTATGTTCAGTATGTTCTGGAACGTTTCATTGAACAGAAACGGTGCTGAACTGAAAGTCCAGTTGAAAAAAGGGGAGGGGTTGGAAAGCTGTCAGCTTGGCACTGCCTTTTAAATCTTCGCTTCAAGCCACACCTCGCCACACTCACCAAAAAGGAGCAAACATACCAGTCTGTTCAAGAACGTTTTGGGGAAATGTGTCGTTCAGAACAAACTGTTCCGCAACATAGCAAACATTTTGGTCGCCAGCTGTACGGTGTAGAGGTCGACCGACTATGATTTTTCAACGCCGATACCGATTATTGGAGGACCAAAAAAAGCCGATACCGATTAATCAGGCACTTTTTTTTCATTTTTTTTTTTCATTTTTATTTATTTGTAATAATGACAATTACAACAATACTGAATGAACACTTATTTTAACTTAATATAACATATCGATAAAATCAATTTAGCCTCAAATAAATAATGAAACACATTCAATTTGGTTTAAAGAATGCAAAAACAAAGTGTTGGAGAAGAAAGTAAAAGTGCAATATGTGCCATGTAAGAAAGCTAATGTTTAAGTTCCTTGCTCAGAACATGAGAACATATGAAAGCTGGTGGTTCCTTTTAACATGAGTCTTCAATATTCCCAGGTAAGAAGTTTTAGGTTGTAGTTATTATAGTTATTATAGAAATTATAGGACTATTTCTCTCTATACGATTTGTATTTCATAAACATTTGACTATTTGGATGTTCTTAAAGGCGCATTAGTATTGCCAGTGTAACAGTATAGCTTCCACTCAGAGCGAGTGACGTTTGAAACTCTATTAGCGCGCACCCCGCTAACTAGCTAGACATTTCACATCGGTTACACAAGCCTAATCTCGGGAGTTGATAGTCTTGAAGTCATAAACAGCTCAATGCTTGAAGCATTGCGAAGAGTTCCTGGCAAAACGCACTAAGTGCTGTTTGACTGAATGCTTACGAGCCTGCTGGTGCCTACCATCGCTCAGTCGGACTGCTCTATCAAATCATAGACTTAATTATAACATAATAACACACAGAAATACGAGCCTTAGGTCATTAATATGGTCGAATCCGGAAACTATCATCTCAAACAAAACGTTTATTCTTTCAGTGAAATACGGAACTGTTCCGTATTTTATCTAACGGGTGGCATCCATAAGTTTAAATATTGCTGTTACAACATTGGAGGTTGTACAATGTGTCATAATTACATACATTCTGGCAAATTAGGCGGCCCAAACTGTTGCATATACACTGACTGCAGGACACGCTAGATAAACTAGTAATATCATCAACCATGTGTAGGTAACTAGTTATTTTGATTGTTTTTACAAGACTAATGCTAGCTAGCAACTTACCTTGGCTTACTGCATTCGTTTAACAGGCAGTCTCCTTGTGGAGTGCAAAGAGAGGCAGGTGGTTAGAGCGTTGGACTAGTTAACTGTAAGTTTGAATCCCCCGAGCTGACAAGGTACTAATCTGTCGTTCTGCCCCTGAACGAGGCAGTTAACCTACCGTTCCTAAGCCGTCATTGAAAATAACAATGTGTTCTTAACTGACTTGCGTAGTTAAATAAAGGTGTAAAAAAAATAATTGGCCAAATCGGTCTCCAAAAATTCCGATTGCTATGAAAACTTGAAATCGGCCATTCCGATTAATCGGTCGACCTCTAGTACGGTGTTTCCTCCGACTCATTGGTGCTGCTGGCTTCTGGGTTAAGGGAGCAGTGTCAAGAAGCAGTGTGGCTTGTTTTGGGGGACGCATCGCTCTTGACCTTTCCAGATTCCGTTAGGGAGTTGCAGCGACGGGGAAAACGTTCATGAACGCACCTCAGGATTAATACACATTCATCCAGTGCCAGATCTGACTGACCCTTGTGCCAATCTGTGTCACAAACATACATTTTGGAAGCTGATTCGCTGCTTCTCCCTCAACAGCGCCCCATAGTTATTTATTTTTTATTTTTCGGGGGAGGGGTAGATTGTGAGTTCTATCAATGTAATTGTTTAAAATACTTGCACATGTCTCGGACATTCCATGCGAATTAATATGAATAGGTCTGTTTAATTTTGTTCTGGCTTGTCGTTCCAAATAGAAAGAATATTTTTATTAAAGAAAAGGTGTTCAGTGTAGGCAGGGCCATAATTAAATGGGTTAACTGGGATATGACTAAATAATTAATCAATCAGGGGGATTTTTTTTCTTTACAAATAGACAGGTATTTACCTTTCCATCTTCCTACCATGAAAAGGTAAATACCTGTATTTGTGATTCTTTAGTAAACTTCCGACTTCAACTGTATATGACATACACCTTAGCCAAATACATTTAAACTCAGTTTTTCACAATTCCTGACATTTGATCCGAGTCAAAATACCCTGTCTTAGGTCAGTTAGGATCACCACTTTATTTCAAAAATGTGAAATGTCAGAATAATAGTGGTGATTTATTTCTTTCATCACATTCCCAGTGGGTCAGAAGTTTACATACATTCAATTAGTATTTGGTAGCATTGCCTTTAAATTGTTTGACTTGGGTCAAATGTTTTGGGTAGCCTTCCACAATCTTACCAAAATAAGTTGGGTGAATTTTGGCAAATTCCTCCTGACAGAGCTGGTTTGAGTCAGGTTTGTAGGCCTCCTTGCTTGTACACGCCTTTTCAGTTCTGCCCACACATTTTCTTTAGGATTGAGGTCAGAGCTTTTAGATGGCCACTCCAATACCTTGACTTTGTTGTCCTTAAACTTCATAGAGCTGCAATCCCGTTAAAGGGATCAATATGACAACAGCCACTGAAAGTGCAGGGCGCCAAATTCAAAACAACAAATCTCATAATTAAAATTCCTCAAGCATTACAAGTATCTTATACCATTTTAAAGGTAATCTTGTTGTTAATCCCACCAAGTGTCCGATTTCAAATGGGCTTTACAGCGAAAGCACCACAAACGATAATGTTAGGTCAGAGCCAAGCCACAGAAAAACACAGCCATTTTCCAGCCAAAGAGAGGAGTCACAAAAAGCACCAATAGAGAGAAAATGAATCACTAACCTTTGACCTTCATCAGATTACACTCATAGGACTTCATATTACACAATACATGCATGTTTTGTTCGGTAAAGTTCATATTTGTATAAAAAAATCCCAGTATACATTGGTCGCATTATGTTCAGTAGTTCCAAAAACATCCGGTGAATTTTCAGTGCCACAACAATTTACAGAAATACTCATCATAAATGTTGATGAAAATACAAGTGTTATACATGGAATTAAAGATATACTTCTCCTAAATGCAACCACTGTCAGATTTTAAAAAAGCTTTACGGAAAAAGCAAACCATGCTATAATCTGAGAACAGCGCTCAGAGAACAAATACATATATCCGCCATGTTGGAGTCAACCGAATGCACTCCCAGGAATCCCAGGTCCACAATAAATGTTTGATTTTTTTCGATAATGTCCATTTATGTCCAAATAGCTACTTTTGTTAGCGCGTTTGGTAAACAAATCAAAACTCATGAAGCGCTTTCATAGTTGCAGACGAAATGTCAGTTCCGTTACAGACCGTAGAAACTTGTCAAACGATGTATGGAATCAATCTTTAGGATGTTTTTTAACATAAATCTTCAATAATATTCCAACCGGAGAATACCTTTGTCTTCAGAAAAGGAACGGGAGATACCTCATGTGAAATGCGCGTGACTGCTGCCAGACCTCTGACTCAATCCACTCTCATTCGTCTCCACTTCACAGTAGAAGCCTCAAACAAGTTTCTAAAGACGGTTGACATCTAGTGGAAGCCTTAGGAAGTGGGATATTGGTAATCTTGCACTAACTTCAATAGGGGCTGAGTTCAAAATTGACCAACCTCGGATTTCCCACTTCCTGGTTTCATATCGCGGGGGCTATTTGACGCTTATGCAGTACGCCACAGGATGCCGGTTAGATTTGGGTATGTCATTTTAGGTGAAAATTGGGGCGGGGTCCAATCCTTGAGGTTGTTGTGAAAAGTGTTATGAAATGTAATGTGTCATTCTAATTGCATATTGCTGCCTTAATGTTGCTGGACCCCAGGAAGAGTAGCTGCTAATGGGGAGCCTTAATACATTTTTAAAAAATACCATTGTCATGGGTCTGCACAATCACGCAAATGGTACTGAACTCATGACAGGACCATGTTTTGACATTGTATTGGCTATTGAGGGTTTTTTGCTATGTGACTTTGTGAAAATCATCTTTTGGTATTTTATATCTATTCCGTTTTCGGCATGATGAAAAAGTTCAGTGCAGTCGGGAGTCCTTGGGATGTCGCTTCCCTAAACCCTAACCTTAAGCCTTATCTTAGGAACGTCCCAAGGATCCCGGATAGCACAGATCACGAGAAATCGCAAGAATTTGCACATTCAGAAATAAAGATCAGGTCACGAATTAGAAGCCACTCGCTTAAAAAGCATTCTGTTGACATCTGACTCCAGTGCCATGTTTCTTAACTTTATGTATGACATTTCAGATTTAGATATGATCATTTTTCAGTAGGTAGTGAACTACACTATACATACGAAAGTATGTGGACACCTTCAAATTAGTTGATTCTGCTATTTCAGCCACAGGTATACAGCCACAGGTATACAATCTCCATAGTCAAACATTGGCAGTAGAATGGCCTTACTGAAGAGCTTAGTGACTTTCAGCATGGCACCATCATAGGATGCCACCTTTCCAACAAGTCCATCAAATGTCTGCCCTGCTAGAGCTGGCCCTGCCAACTGTAAGTGCTGTTATTGTGAAGTGGAAACATCTAGGAGCAACAAAAGCTCAGCTTGTGTGGCCTCTCACTGAACAGGACTGCCAAGTGCTGTAGGGGGGACCAACTCCATGTTAATGCCTGTGATTTTTGAATGAGGTGTTTCACTACTTTTGCTCATGTAGTGTATGTTTTCAAAGTAACTTAGTTAAACCTTTAAGTGACATTGACGTTATTGTTAGCAGCTTGGTAAACACTATTTTCAGAGTAGCTTTCACAATACTGTGGCTAATAAAGATTTGGATTTATTTATTAGCCGATTGAGTAGGCTAACATGTAGCAAACTACAAAGCCAGCTCAGCTGGTATGGGCTAGCTTTGCACCCTCCTTTACCCTTACACATGGCATTTACCATCCCAATTCATATTATTATGCCAGTGCGTAACTGTTGATTTTCCTTCTTGCTACTAGCTGGTTAGCTAACTGATTTCCTCGTGTCTCTCCCATCTGCAGGCATCATCTACGATGTCATCGTGGAACCACCTAGTGTGGGTTCAATGACCGATGAACATGGGCACCAGCGGCCTGTCGCCTTTTTGGCATACAGGTAAGTACGCAACACCTTTCCTTGCCCATTCATACACAGTAGACTAATCCTAGTGTTAATGCGCCTTGCTTGCGTTATGAGTTTTGGAAACATTTCGAAATTTCATATCAGTGCAATTTCTTTTTTTTTATACGAAATATACTCTTACTGTACCCAGTTTTGGCACAGTTGCAAGTGGCTGTGTTTTGAAAAACACATGCTTCCAGCCAACGTACAATACTTCCTACCCAGTTGCACTCTAATGGAAATTGCTCTGTGCAACTGTGCTGAAACGATGTACAGAAAGTGTTTTGGTTATATTTGAAAAATGATTTCTTGCTTATATGAAAGTTCAGTTCCACATGTTTCCAAAACCGCATTGCAAGCAAGGATTATTCAAGTTTCTAAATGTTAAAACAGCGTTGGGACTGTAGTACACATTTGGCCAGCTGTGGTCCATACGTTCGACTGAACCCTTCAACTGTAATCCCCTTTGGGATCTTGAGAGCTAACACTTTCCAAGTGTATGCTGTTTCTGCATTGTCAATGCCTGGGGCTATTATTTACTCCATTCATTATCTGCATTGTATTGCACAAATTTGAGAGGGGTAGTCACATAACCATCTTATTTTTTTCTCTTTCCTATGAAGAGTGAATGGCCAGTACATCATGGAAGGGTTGGCCTCCAGTTTCCTCTTCACCATGGGAGGCTTGGGCTTCATAATCCTGGATCGCTCGAATGCCCCAAACATCCCTAAACTCAACCGCTTCCTTCTGTTGTTCATCGGTTTTGTCAGTGTCCTGCTCAGCTTCTTCATGGCCAGAGTGTTCATGAGAATGAAACTGCCGTAAGTCTACTCTCTTGTGAAAAAGTCCAATCGTGCCCCCAACCTAAAACACATGAAACTGTGGGGTGGGGAGAAGTTTGCTACTTTTAGGATGGACAGCGCAACAAAACCCTTCCCCCACCCTACTGCTCCCATTTAAAACCATCAAGTTGCTGTGTTTTTACACATTTGTTTGTCTGGTTTAAAGGGGACCTAATCATCAACACAAGTAACACTCTTGATAGTACCAGATACATAATATTTTATTGGTCACATACACATGGTTAGCAGATATTATTGTGAGCGTAGCGAAATGCTTGTGCTTCTAGATCCGACAGTACAGTAATATCTAACAATTCCACAACAAATGCCTAATACACACATCTTAAGTAAAGAAATCGAATAAGAATATGGATGAGTAATGTCAGAGCGGCATAGGCTAAGATGCAATAGATAGTATAAATATATGAGATGAGTAATGCAAGATATGTAAACATTAAAGTGACTAGTGATCCATTTATTAAAGTGGCTAATGATTTCAAGTCTGTATGTAGGCAGCAGCCTCTCTGTGCTAGTGATGGCTATTTAACAGTCTGATGGCCTTGAGATGGAAGCTGTTTTTTCAGTCTCTCGGTCCCAGCTTTGATTCACCTGTACTGACCTTGCCTTCTGGATGGTAGCGGGGTGAACAGGCAGTGGCTCGGGTGGATGTTGTCCTTGATGATCTTTTTGGCCATTGTGTGCTGTAGGGGTCCTGGAGGGCAGGTAGTTTGCCCCCGGTGATGCGTTGTGCAGCTAGCACCACCCTCTGAGGAGCCCTGTGGTTGTGGGCTGTGCAGTTACTGTACCAGGCGGTGATACAGCCCGACAGGATGCTCTCAATGGTGCATCTGTAAAAGCTTGACGGTTTTAGGTGACACGGCAAATTTATTCAGCCTCCTGAGGTTAGTGAACCGAGACTGATCTCGGAGTGACCCCCGACCGAGAAATAAAGTCATAATAAAATAATTCCATTCCCCCCAAGCTGTGTCTATTGACAGTTGTCAGTGACATGAACATTCTATTGAAATGGTTACTTGCATAGTGGATTATTTTGTTGAGACATGCAGCTAGCTTGCTAAACAATGAACCAAAATCCCAACTCATAACGTTACTACCCTGCATGAATCTGCAGGTAGCTAACCAACCAGGTTCAATGTTAGCTAGCTAATATTAGGCTATAACTATCAATGCAAATAGCTCTGAGGTACGAATAATATTACGACACAGATCATACGCATAACGTTAGCTAGCTAACAGTACAATTTAACTTCAAATTTAAAGTGACTTTCTGAGAAAATTAGAAATGTGTAATATCTGAAAATGTAGCTGGCTAGACTATCTTACCCATATACATGGATGGAAGCTTCTCCCTCTGTCACGGATGCCATGAGTTGGGGTTAGTGGTTATAGCATTGGGCCAGTAACTGAATTGAATCCCTGAGCTGACAAGGTAAAAAATGTCGTTCTGCCCCTGACCAAGGTAGTTAACCCACTGTTCCTAGGCCGTCATTGTAAATAAGAATTTGTTCTGAATTGACTTGCCTAGTTAAAAAAAAAATGGGTTAGGGTTAGTTTGAAGATGTGTAAAACACATGTCTCCGGATTACAACAGCCTTTTGTTCTCTTTTTGACTCAAATTCGCTATCAAATCTCCTTAGCTAATTTCAAAACTTTTTCAAAAGCTGCGTTAGAAAGAATTACCGACACATACTGACCAGCTCATGTTATAGACATAAGTGTGCCACATGGCAGACCAATTTGTCTCTCGACATGTCCCGCCCACTCATTATCTCAGCCAATCATGGATAGGGGGAAGGTTGCTCTCTTTCTGTGGCTAAACCAACTAGGCTCGTAATTTAACAATTGTATTAGTATTTAGATGGCATACAAGTTTGTTAAAGGCACATGAAAATGTTTACATGTTCCAGAAGGCATTTCTGTCAAATGTTTTTTGATCAAATAAAATAAAATTGCATTCAAAATGCTCTCCTGTGAAGTAGTGATGCGTGGCATACGCCTAGTTTCCTGATGAGTCACATAAGGTCCTACAGTTGTCAGAGCAAAAACCAGGAATTGTCCTTAGTGCCGAGACAGGATTGTGTGGAGGCACAGATCTGGGGAAGGGTAGCAAAATATCTCTGCAGTATTTAAGGTCCCCAAGAACACAGTGGCCTCCATTCTTAAATGGAAGAAGTTTGGAACCACCTCTTCCTAGAGCTGGTCGCCTGGCCAAACGGAGCAATCGGGAGAAGGGCCTTAGTCAGGGAGGTCACCAAGAACCCCATGGTCACTCCGACAGAACTCCAGAGTTCCTTTATGCAGATGGGAGAACCTTCCAGAAGTACAACCATTTCTGCAGCATCAGGCATTAATGGTAGAATGGCCTGACTGAAGCCACTCCTCCGTAAAAGGCACAAGACGGCCCGCTCGGAGTTTTCCAAAAGTCACGTAAAGACTCTGACCATGGGAAACTAGATTCTCTGGTCTGATTAAACCAAGATTGAACTATTTGGTCTGAATGACAAGCATCATGTCTGGAGGAAACCTGCCACCATCTCTATGGTGAAGAATGGTGGTGGAAGCTTCATGCTGTGGGGATGTTTGTCAGCAGCAGGGATTGGGAGATTAGTCTGGATCGAGAGAGAAATCAACGGAGCAAAGAGATCCTTGATGAAATCGTGCTCCAGAGCGCTGAGGACCTCAGACTGGCGCGACGGTTCACTTTCCAACAGAACAACGACCCTAAGCACACAGCCAAGACCACGCAGAAGTGGCTTCGGGACATGTCTCAATGTCCTTGAGTGGCCCAGCTAGAGCCCGGACTTGAACCCCATCAAACATCTCTGGAGAGACCTGAAAATAGCTGTTTAGTGACACTCTCCATCCAACCTGACAGAGCTTGAGAGGATCTGCTGAGATTAATGGGATAATCTCCCCAAAAACAGGTGTGCCAAGCTTGTAGCATCATGCACTGTATGCTCAAGTGTGCTGCCCCCTCATTTCTGGCTCAGTAACCCATATCTTAAATCTAACGTTGTCAGGAAATATACCTAAAGTTTGGAAAACCGCTAACATGCTGCTACTCCATGAGGGCGGGGATAGTCATCTTGATAATTATTGTCCCATCTCTAGGCCTCTGTGTCTAGCTAAAATTCTTGAATCTATGGTAAATAAGAAACTTTGCTGGGTTCTGACACCTGCTCATTGTTTCATGATTCTCTTAGTGACAGAACTCAGGCCATCGTGATTGATGGGGTTAAGTCCGAATTTCTTGAAGTACATAAGTGTTCTGCGGGAGTCTGTTTTGGGACCTGTTTTTGTCACTATTTATATAAATGCTATTGGTCAATCTGTTAAAGAATTGACATTTCATTTTATATGCATATGATCCTAATATGTACGCAATTGCTCTGACTGCTGACCTGGATTTTACCAAGCTACAGTCTGATTGTGCATCTGTACAGGAAGCCATTACTGATTTTTAAAACGTGTGCTTTAATACGGGCAAAACTAAATACATGCTGTTTTCAAGTTCTCGTAAGATTGCCTTGGCTGGATTACATCTTCACTCATCGGATGGTTCTGTAATCGAACAATACATACAAATACCCTGCATACATATATTAGCACCTGCTAGACAAGAGAATGTTGTCCTTATGCAGCAAATGCATCAGATGCATATCAACCCGCAAGGTACAGCAAACATAAGCACCAACGCTTGATAACTAGTGCATCAATATAAGATTATATTTGGTGTTTGACCGATGGAAACGATATATGTATATAGCAGAGATTTGTCATCTGTCTCCAGTTTCTTTTTCTGGTCACTCCCAATGGCAACAGTGGGATGCATGGTGCTGAGGATGCAAACACTTTCTTTTGCATCTGTACACCATAAGTGTTGCTTTACCACTTTCTGTCACTGTGGAGTACAGCTCTGCTGGTATGGTTTGCGCAGAGGGGCAGCTCCCGGCTTTCTTTGTTCACTATTCCAAGCAGGCTAGTCTTCTTTGCAATCAACTTGTCTGCCATGGCCACATTTCTGCCTTTGCCAATGTAAGGCTCCACGAGGCTCAACAACAGTCTCAAACAGTCGCTCACCCACTGGCCTGGTTTCGATTTTGAAAGCCATTGAGCAAGTTCTTGGTTTTGACATCGGCGGCCAACTAAAAATCAATTCCAAATCTGTCTGGTTTGTTGACCATGTATTGGGTAAAATGTCACCGAGCTTTTGTTGGGAACATCAGTTATGATGTCTCCTGGCTTGTAACAAGCAGTGCAATTCTTCACAACACTTTCTAGGTGTCTGAGACGGCGGCAAACTTGTCTGTCTGCACGCCTATTGGTCTCATCTCCTTGTTATCAACGCAGGTGTCGCATGATCTCTCTGAAGCGGTTGCGTGACATGGTCTCTCTGGAAAAAGTCCACCCCATACCTATCAGACTGACTCCACATCCATGCTCTTTCCGCCTTATGCTATGTGGACATACAAGAGTGCAATAAATGCATTCAGTTCATTCATACACATGTTCCTTGTTTTGTTTCCTTTTCGGTGCATATGAGTGATGTTGCAGCACAGAGACTGCACTATCTGCATGTCACAAACAAAGAAAATTAAGTACTCTGGCAATTTGTCTCTGCATGAGGTGTAGGACCTGCTCTCTTTGTGAATATTCTGGTGAGGCCGGCTTCCTGTTGGTCTCTTTTCTACCCAAACCGTGCCATCCCTCCCAGACTCCTGTCTCACGTGGCACTTGGGATCACCGTCTGTTGGCTCTGTTCTGTTTCTGCGGCGAGGCTCAGGCATCGGAGGCCGAGGCTCGAAGTGAACATCAGAATCAGATGACTCTTCATCAGCAACTTTGATTTCAAGCACAATATCCGATTCTCCATCCGACTCCAACTCATTTAAATTCTGCAGCATTTGCAACGCTGTCCCTTAGTTTGGTTTGGCTTGCCATTGTGAATGTTGTACTCAGTGTCTGGGGAGATTATATACAATTTCCAGCATTTCATAATAAAATAATTAGACCACCCACAATTCTTCAGTACACTATTGTTCTAAATTCAATCATCTTCACCCGTATCATTCAGATCAATCAAATTATTTCACTCTGATCATTCAGTTAATTTAAGTCACGTGCACCATTATCAGTTTCTATCGCCCATTCATCCATTGACGACAGAATAACATTTTAATTTGATTGTTACTCGTTTTTAATTAGTAGCCAGAGCGGTCATAGCATGTGTTCGTTTCCCTTACAATACATTTAATTAGTAAAACAGTCCAGGAACGGCTTCTTTTTACACATTTTAAATGTGAGTATGGTATCAACCCGCAAGGCACGCAGTCAAATTTATTAACATGAGCGCTAACACTCATAAATGGGCATAACATAAACTCATTACACTATTGTCTTTATATATATATATATAAATTAAATCAACCTCTTCACCCAGTTAGGCCTAATTTTTTATTTAATTGGGAAGTGAGGTGCAGTATCGTCCATTTGCCATTCAGTGGGCTGGCATCAATTGCTTCACTGGATAGAGTCAAGGATATGTTTTGCATTATTCTGAAGGCCTACTGCAACATGTACCATGTTTTAATTTCCTTACAATAAATTTGATTAGTAATACAGTTATAGTAAATAAAACAGTCCCATAGCTTATTTTTACAAAGTAAAATAGAAAAGAATGGTCAACCCCCAAAGCGTGTGGTCAAATTATTTGCTGCTGACAAATAGGCATAACACTAACTCATTACACTTACACTTACATCAAATCAACCTCTTCACCATCATTCAGTTAGGCTTAAATTAAATTGTGAATTAAGGTGCACAATTTATCATCCATGCAGTGAGAAGAGAGACGCATTACCGCATTACATTGTCTTGGCGGGTTAAGTTAGGAATAGGGTTGAAAAAAAGGTTAAAATGCTCCCTCTGACAAATGAGCAGAGGGAAATAAATGTAGCAAAGGTCATGGAAGGAGCAGGACATTTTTTTAAATTTATTTTTTTACAGATTTTTTGTATTTATTAAACGTCAGTGACTGTTTGATGCAGGTATTATCATAGCGCCCTTCATTTTTCACAGGAGACAGTTTTACTACTTATCATTATGTTCATGTAGACATTAAAAGGGGCGGCAGGGTAGCCTAGTGGTTGCAAAGGTTGCAAGTTCAAATCCCCGAGCCTACAAGGTACAAATCTGTCGTTCTGCCCCTGAACAGGCAGTTAACCCACTGTCCCTAGGCCGTCATTGAAAATAAGAATTTGTTTTTAACTGACTTGCCTAGTTAAATAAGGGTAAAAAATTAAAATGTTATTTAACCTATTTTGCTCCTTTGCACCCCAGTATCTCTACTTGCACACGTCTATCACTTCAGTGTTTAATTGCTATATTGTAATTAGTTTGCCACTTTGGCCTATTTATTGCCTTACCTCTTATGCTACCTCATTTGCACACACTGTATAGACTTTTTTTAAATTTTGTATTATTGACTGTGTTTGTTCCATGTGTAACTCTGTTGTTTGTCGTACTGCTTTGCTTTGTCTTGGCCAGGTCGCAGTTGTAAATGAGAACTTGTTCTCAACTAGCCTACCTGGTTAAATAAAGGTGAAATAAATAACAGTTTTACAGCCTCGGATCTTCTAAGGTATGACACTACAAGCTTGGCTCACCTGTAGTTGGAGTTTCTCCCATTTCTCTGCAGATCCTTTCAAGCTCTCAGGTTGAGAGCGTTGCTGCACAGCTTTTTTCAGGTCTCTCCAGAGATGTTCGAACGGGTTCAAGTCCGGGCTCTGCGTTGTCTTGGCTGTGTCCTTAGGGTTGTTGTCCTGTGGAAGGTTAACCTTCACCCAAGTCTGAGGTCCTGAGGCTATCTCTGTACTTTGCTCCGTTCATCTTTCCCTCGATCCTGACTAGTCTCCCAGTGCTTTCCACTGAAAAACATCCCCACAGCTTGTTGCTGCTACATGCTTCACTGTAGGGATGGTGCCAGGTTTCCTCCAGATGTGACACTTGGCATTCAGGCCAAAGAGTTCAATCTTGGTTTCATCAGATCAGAGAATCTTGTTTATCATGGTGTGAGAGTCCTTTAGGCCAGGCAGCCAACTCTAGGAAGATTCTTGGTGGTTCCGAACTTCCATTTTAAGGATGATGGAGGCCACTGTGTTCTTGGGGACCTTCAATGCTGCAGACATTTTGTGGTACCCTTCCCCAGATCTGTGCCTCGACACAATCCTGTCTCTGAGCTCTACGGACAATTCCTTCGACCTCATGGCTTGGTTTTTGCTCTGACGTGCACTGTCAACACTGGGACTTTATATATACACGTGTGCCTTTCAAAATCATGTCCAATCAATTGAATTTACCACAGGTGGACTCAAAGTTGTAGAAACATCAAGGATGATCAATTGAAACTGGATGCACCTGAACAAAATTTCTATTCTCATAGCAAAATAATTTATTTTTGTACATTTCTAACCATGTCTAAATCTGTTCGCTTTGTCATTATGGGGTATTGTGTGTAGATTGAGTAAAAACATTTATTTAATCCATTTTAGAATAAGGCTGTAATGTAATAAAATGTAGAAAAGGGGAAGGGGTCTGAATACTTTAACATTTCAACCAATCAATTGGTCATTGGTCGAGAGAACAGATTTTCGGTTGACCAATTTCTTTTTGTCGGGGACGGCCCTAGTCTGTTTTTGTTTTATTTATTTATACTTGTTTTTGTATTGTGCAGGGCAAATTTTTTAAATATGAATTCCCTGTTTGAATAAAAGTAAATACAATATAAAGGTTTTTTTTTTTTTAAATGTATATATTGTATCAGAAATCGTAGTAGACGGTGGAAAATGTACCCAATTGTCATACTTGAGTAAAAGTAAAGATGCCTTAATAGAAAATTACATAAGTAAAAGTGAGTCACCCAGTAAAATACTATTTGAGTACAAGTCTAAACGTATTTGGTTTTAAATTCACTTAAATATCAAAAGTGAATGTAATTGATAAAATATTCTTATGTATCAAAGTAAAAGTGTAAATCATTGCTAATTCCTTATTAGCAAACCAGATGGCACAATTTTGATGTTTTTAAAATTTATTTGCGGCTTGCCAGAGGCACTTTCCAACACTCACATTTACAAACGAAGCATTTTTGTTTAGTGAGTCCGTCAGATCAGAGACGCTAGGGATGACCAGGATGTTCTCTTAATAAGTGTGTGAATTGGACCCTATTCCTGTCCTGCTAAGCATTCAAAATGTAATGAACTCTTTGCTGTCAGGGAAAATGTATGGAGTAAAAAGTACACTATTTCCTTGAGGGATGCATTCAAGAAAAAGCACAAGTATTTTTACTTAAGTACTTTACACCACTAGTAGTAGACCCCCCCCCCCCCCCCCCCCCCCCAAAACAAATGCAGCCTTGCTCATACCCAACTATTTTAAATACTGCAGGCTACTAAAATCATTCCAAAAGGCAACAATTATGCACTTTAGCCAGGCTCTGGGACCATGCGGATCAATCTCAACTATCCTATCGAGTTGCTTGTATTGTGACAATTAGGTCGGCTTTAGAGCGCATCTTTTTAGAGCGTTGGTTGAGGTGGAAGATGGCTAGGTAACTTTTTTGTTTGTCTTCACTTGAAATTAAACTCAAGTTTTTAATCCCGGTGGTAAACTCGTTCGTAGAAGCGAGATTCTGTATGACGTATTTGTAGAATGTTAGGTCCCCTATCGACTGACATGACTCTTCCAGTCATAAGTTGCCGACCCCTGGTTTAACCCCTCCAAAACCCCAAATATAAGCTTGTTTTACACTATTGTTTGTTCAATTTTAAACACGGTATAGCTTCAAAACATATTTAAAACTATCATGCTGATATCATGGATGGTTAGTCCTTGCATTCATAGCTCTGTCTGAATGGAAGTGTGGTTACATTTTTACAACCCCATCCCTAAGCTGTTTACCCGAAAAGGTGGCGAGGTGACCTCTATGTTGTGGTTTGAACTGCAGATTGCCACCATAATCGCATCATTCTTCAACTGGTCATTCAGTACAGAACCGTTTCCATTCAATTACATGTTGAACACTGTTCTGTTGTCCTGAACACACCCTCGTCTTTGTGAAAGTTTTGTAAAGTCTTGCAGGACAACCCTCTTTTGAAATTTGTCATCACATTTTTTTGGTCGCATACACATATTTAGCAGATGTTATTGCGGGCATACCTAAATGCTTGTTCTTAGCTCCAACAGTACAGTAATATCTTACTGTCATTAAATAAGAATTTGTTCTTAAGACTTGCCTAGTTTAAATAAAGGTTAAATAAAAAAAGGTGTTAAAATATACAGTATATAAATGTGTGATGGGATGTATGGACAGAATGTGGATAGAATATTTAGAATATCTGTAGGATAGAAGTGTAAATATACAGTGGGGCAAAAAAGTATTTAGTCAGCCACCAATTGTGCAAGTTCTCCCACTTAAAAAGATGAGAGGCCTGTAATTTTCATCATAGGTACACTTCAACTATGACAGACAAAATGAGAGAAAAATCCAGAAAATCACATTGTAGGATTTTTTTATGAATTTATTTGCAAATTGACTAGAATACAGAATTTACATATGAAATTAGAAAACAATATTAAAAATGACCAGTGTTAAAGTGGCCACTGATTATATGTCTGTACATAGGGCAGCAGTCTCTAAGGTGCAGGGTTGAGTAGCCGGGTGGTAGCCTGCTAGTGACAGTGACTAAGTTCAGGGCGGGGTACTGGGTGGAGGCTGGCTAGTGATGGCTATTTAACAGTCTGATGGCCTTGAGATTGAAAAACAGCTTCTGTCTCTCGATCCTAGCTTTGATGCACCTCTACTGACCTTGCCTTCTGGATGATAGCGGGGTGAACAGGCCGTGGCTCGGGTGGTTGTCTTTTGGTCTTCCTGTGACAGCTGGTGCTGTAGGTGTCCTGGAGGGCAGGCAGTGTGCCCCCGGTGATGCGTTGGGCAGACTGCACCACCCTCTGTAGAGCCCATGCGGTTGCTAGTGGTGCAGTTGCCGTACCAGGCGGTGGTTCAGCCCGGCAGGATGCTCTCAATGGTGCATCTGTAAGAGTTTGCGTCTTAGGGGCCAAGCCAAATTTATTCAGCCTCCTGAGGTTGAAGACACGCTGTTGCACCGCCTTCACCACTTTGTCTGTGTGGCTGGACCATTTTTCAGATTGTCAGTAATGTGTACGGCGAGGAACACAAAGCTTTTCACCTTCTCCACTGCGGTCCTGTAGATGTGGTGAAACTTCCACGTCCGGTTGTGAACAACCCATACGCTAATTCAAACAAAAAACACTATTTTTCATTGGACATCAATGCACGTGTGATAGTGCATCCTCTGCTGCTCTACGATTTTTTTTGTACCTTGATGCTTCTCTCCACTGTCTTAAACAAAACAAAGACAGCAAATGCTTCTGGGTGCAGCCAGTGGTGCTGTTTCCCCTAATGCAGCTTTAAAGGGATAGTGCAAGATTTTTTTAAAGCACATTTTCTACTTAGTCAGACTCATGGATACAATTTCTTTGTCTCTGCGTGCAGCTTGAACTAGTGTTTAGCGCAATGATTGGAAGTGTTCAGGATCAGCTAGCATGCTAATTGATCCCAAAGACGTCCAGTCGTTGCGCTAAAGCAATACCATTTAATATAATTTGGGCTGAAAAATAAAACTATCAAATACATAAGTATGCAGAATATAGGCCTATATCATAAACTTGTCGATTTAGGTTGCATTTTGAGTGAAACATCCCCTCGTCAAGGCACTCAGTGGTGTTGTCCTCAAAATTAGAGCTGTCATTTACATGTGAGTTGCATTAGCAGAATGTGATGCTCATATTTAAGGTTTATGATATCAGTCAGCTATTTACCTGAACTGCAGACAAATGTGTCAAGTGTTGTGTTCAGGGTCTATCTTTTCTATTTTCACTGTACCTATGTTGGAAGCCTACTCTAATCTGTCTCTACCTTTCCTTTATATTTCTCCTCAGTGGGTACCTCATGGGTTGAAGATGGACAAAACACATTACGAAGACAGAATGGTGAAGGACTGCCAAAGATTTAAGCTTCAATTGATTTAAGCTAGCCTAAAATGTTATGATAATACAGATTTAAATTGCAAATAAAGAATTGACAGTAACATCTGTCCCTGGCAATAAGCCTTTGACCATGTTTGAGTGATGTGACATTTAATACAATGTGCATCTCAATAGTCGAGGCTTCCTATCCTCGTCTCCTTTCCTTCCACTAAATGGTGCGATGGAATTCCCTTACAGGCTGTATTGCTAACCTGTCTTCAGTTCAGTAATGCAGATGGCGAGAATGTGGAGACAAAGCCACTATAGACCATTGAGATGCACCCATTGGAAGGAGGGACACTTTCCTGATTATAAATCTGAATGAGCAGTAAATTTGGGGGTTGTTGGAGTTATTGATAAGTAATGTTTTCTAGACCATTCTATCTTCCTAAATGCCTTCCAACATGTCACTGTTGTGTCTATTAGGAACTTAAATAAATGTTATTTCCAGAAAGCTTGTCATTCTCTAATCACATTTTTTTTAATAATATACTAGTAATATCCTTACTAAAATGGATTCTTCTGTACTTTTGTAATCTTTTTAACCAGTAGTTCTGAAGGTAGTGCTCACAAGCCAAAAGTGGACCACTACGTCATTGCTCTGCTGTGTGCGCATCTTGCTAGCGGTCAGTCATATGGCGAGGGGCTGAAGCTACTTGGTGAACTCAAATTTCTACTGGGCTGGCCCACGTAGGGGAAAATGGTGCAGCACAGCTTCCAGAAAAACTTTTAAACTAGGTATTTTGTGGCAATTTTTTAAATGTATCCATTATTTTACCAGGTAAGAAAAACTGAGAACACATTCTCAGGGAAATAGTTACAGAGGAGGGGGATTAATGAGCCAATTGTAAACTGGGGAGTATTAGGTGACCATGATGGTTTGAGGGCCAGATTGGGTATTTAAGCCAGGACACCAGGGTTTGTTTTTTTTTAGACCAGAGGAAAGAGTGCCTCCTACTGGCCCTCCAACACCATCTGGTCTCCCATCCAGAAACTGACCAGGACCAACCCTGCTTAGCATCAGAAGCAAGCCAGCAGTAGTATGCAGGGTGGTATGCTGCTGGCATACCAGCAATTGAGGTAAGATCTTAATTCTCGGGTTAAAGTTCTCCGTCACTGCGACAGATTTCCATCATATGGATGACTCATTTCACTCCAGGGGCCTGTTGCACAAAAGTAGAATTAAGACATCCGGGATAAATGACTCAGCTGAGCTCAATGAAGCCAAAACATGTGCGTCCAGGCTTAATTGGTTGCACAAAGACCAAGCCAGGATGAGCAGACACGGATTCATTAAGCCAGGTGAAACCAATCCTGGATAGGTGCGCGCTCACGGCTCACTCAAATAGACCCCGCCACAGATCACAGATTAACTGATTTACCATGGCAACTAGAGCCGCGTACTTTTCCCCGTCGGAAGCACAAATCCTCATGGAGGCATACGAGGAGGTAAAAGATATAATTAAGAAGAAAGGCAACACCGCCACAGTGATAAAGCAAAGAGAAAAAGCGTGGCAAAGTATTGCAGACCGCCTGAATGCGTAAGTAGTGCACAATTACACACTCACCGCTCCGCTGAAACATCACAATTACAATTCAAATATTTAATTCACATCTCCAAAAATGCAGTTGTACTGTAATTATGAAACGGTTAATTTTTTTTATTGAAATGCACTGCAGATATGAGTGAAATTGTGTAAAGTAACTCCATCACACTGTATAAAGCTATGATAAAAATTTTGATATTTTTACTGAAAACGACAAAAATACCAAGTAATTTTTTGCAGTGTGACTCCATTAAGTGTGTGTGTGTGTGTGTGTGTGTGTGTGTGTGTGTGTAGATTAAACATGAACGGGCCAAAACGGACATGGCAGCAGGTCAAAATCAAATACAAGAACATTCTGCAGAATGGTATGGTCCCTGACTAATATTTAACAAAGCACAAGCATATATTGTACCCAGAAGGTGCCTACTCACACATTGTCTGTACTGTTTTAGCAGTGAAAAAGAATACCCACAGACAAGGCACGGGTGGTGGGTCACCAAAGGCTGACCTTACCCCAGCAGAGGACATGGCCTTGGAGCTAAATAAAGGCAGGCCCGTCTTAGAGGGGATCCCTGGGGGGAAAGAGACGAGCATAGGTTCCTCCCAAGATGCCACCCGCTTCATTCAAGGTATGTCCTTCCATCTCTACATGGGATACAACCACATTCATATTGAATCAATTTGGACTGTCTGACTTTGGTTTACCTATTGCCTTGCAGTGTCTGGCAGCACTGTGTTCCTGTTAGAGCCACCAGCACAAGCACCAGACGATGCTGATCCAGTGAGTACTCCATCAAAGGCATACTGTAGGCCTGGCATGTCTTGTCTACTAGCTTCAATATGAATCCGATTAAATGTGATAGGGTGAAGGCCCCAGTGCAGCAGCAACAGCACATGATGGAGACGATGATGAGGAGGAGACCATCTCTCTGGATTCCAGAAGGCATGAGGTATCATGTTAAGACTGTGAAAGTACTATTTACTCTACAATGGTGAGGAGTCCTCATCAAAATCAAAAAATCTAATTTCTTTTACAGGACCCAGATGCTATACAGTGGGAAAACCAGCCTGGCAACATAGTGCGTATTAATAAAAGGACACCACATCCTGCCAAATTCCAGCTGCGCTAATTGTATTGTGTTCACAGAGCTCACAAGCTATCAGAAAGTTGTATGGCAACCACCTCCGGTGCCAAATAGAACTGGCAGACATAGACATTCAGTACAAGAAGAAAAAGATGGAAAATCTTGCACTGGAGTTCGAAATAAAAAAGAGGACAATTAGGAAACTGGACCTTGAAATAAAAAAACTTGAGAGGGAGGTGAGATATGCCTTCAATGTACACTGTATGCTAACTGTAACACAAATGTATTAATCATTATTTTTCTTTCCTCCCCCAGCTCCAAGAAGATGACACAGCTCAAAATAAAAATTAGGTATATTCTCGTAAAGTCAAGTGAGCCATGACATATGAGCTCTTATTGTGAGCACACAGGACGGTGGCATCTTTCTAAGGTTTTTTTTATTTTCCCAGCAATCAGTACAACCAAGTCATCGTTATAAGGCATCGCCCTCTTTTGCCCACCCCCCCAGCACCAGGTGTGGCCACTAGCCTATATGAAGGCCCAAAATTGTGTGTTCCTTTCTGCTCTGACAATGGCATGCCCATTCGTGCGAGATGTGGTGGATGAAGAAGCACTTGTGCTGAGGAGAGCCTTCAGGTGAGAAAGGGTCTTCAGGGACCGGTTGGACCCACTGGCCTTCCCTGATGACCATCTATATGAAAGATACAGGTTTTCTGCAGATGGCATCAGGTATCTATGCAGACTACTGGGTCCCAGGATTAAGCACCGCACTGCACGGAGCCATGCACTGAGTGTGGAGCAAATGGTTTGTGTGGCCTTGCGCTTTTTTGCTAGTGGAGCCTTCCTGTACTCAGTGGGGGATGCAGAACAGCTGAACAAGGCCACAATTTGCCGCACAATAAGGAGTGTGTGTCTGGCTATCAAAGCATTAGCAGATGTCTTCATCTCCTTCCCTGGCCACAGAAGACTCTGTGACATCAAAGAGGAGTTCTATAGGATTGCAGGTAAGAGGATCTACAAATTACAGGACAACTGTTAACACATAGTAGGATACTCATTACTTTGTGTGACAGGTTTCCCCAATGTCATTGGTGCAGTGGACTGCACACACATAAGGATAAAAGCCCCCTCAGGTGCCCATGAGGCCGATTTTGTGAATAGGAAATCCTTTCACAGCATTAATGTTCAGGTGAACATAACTTTTTGATATTGTCCATTGACGAACACTCTGCATTGCCAGTGATGTGCATTGATTGGTGTAATATTCCTCATCTTATGATTTCAGATGGTCTGCAATGCTGACTGTGTGATCAGCAATGTTGTGGCAAAATGGCCTGGCTCAGTCCATGACTCCAGAATCTTTCGGGCCTCTGAAATCTATCAGTGCCTATCACAAGGTAAGCCACACAACCCCTATTTATAACCATCATGGCTGTGTCAAGAATATCACTGTGTTTATGAGGTAGTAATGATGAGATTTTGTGTTGACAGGTGAATTCTCTGGTGTGTTGCTGGGAGACAGGGGGTATGGCTGCCAGCCTTTTCTCCTGACACCTTTCACAGACCCCCAGGAAGCACAGCAGGCCTACAACCATGCCCATGCCAGGACCAGGGCCAGAGTTGAAATGACCTTTGGCCTCCTGAAGGCACGCTTTCACTGCCTTCACAAATTAAGGGTCAGCCCTGTTAGGGCATGTGATATTACTGTGGCTTGTGCTGTCCTTCACAATGTGGCCTGCCTGAGGAAGGAGAGGGCCCCCAGAGTGCCACCAGCCATGGACTGGGACAATCCGGCAATCTTCCCTGATGACGACAGTGGTCGGCTGCTGAGGGACCAATATGTGTTGAATTATTTTAGTTAGTATGTGTGCTTTCAATTTTGGTTAAATATGTCCTGCGGTGGCAGAGGAATTTGGGTTTTTTTGGGTTAGTTTTTTGACGAATTTGGCCTCTTATGATGTTTGTGCGGTATACTGTGTATAATACAAGGCTGCAGGGAGGCTACTGCATCCATTCATTTGTCTGTTCAGTTGATGTGTATGGATTTGTCCTGCATTTATTTTAGTGTGCAGACATGCAGGGTGTGTTATACACATTCAAAGGTCTGTATATGTATCATTTTGTATAATATGCTTAGATTCTGTGCTTTCCATCTTGTAGAGTCACTGTGACTTCAGTTTTGAAAGGAGCTGATGGTTTACCTGCTTTGTTTTGTCCTTATTCAATAAAGGAACATAATGTTACACATTGTGTTTTTATATTCATATGGAATGTGTATTTGTTTATATGACAGAGTACTAGGGCCACACTGAAGAAAAAGGATAAAGTCATAAATTTATGAGGCTGGTTCTTTCTGCAGAAAAGCTACATATTGTTTTTACAGTTTTGATACTTATGACAATGTGATACTTAATATTCTGGCACATCAGCATGTCTTTGTTTATGAAACCATACTGAAGTACAATTTCACGAAATGCCCCACATCTGTCATTTTAACAACTGTCCTCCTTTAAAACAACTGGTTACAATATTATGACTTGTGTTTTTTCCCCCTCTGTGGCCCTAATATTCTAGCATTTTATATATAGCCTTATAGTCTATGGGAAACTGTAAATTATCTAATGATAGCAACATCATCTAAAAATCATTTTTTATCCAAAATCATTGAAATTAATGATCACAAACGTTTAAATAACAGTGGGTCTAGTTATATGTGATAACAATGTATAGTGAGCAGTGAAATAACTATTGGTTTCCATTTGTGGTGACTGCTGACTGACATTAGGGATGAGATTAAATAGATCCTGGAATTTAGCCTGGTCTGGAGCAGGCTAGCTCCACAGAATAAATTTCCATGGTAATTTATACCATAACATATCCTCCTGCCCCCTATCCATCTTTAGTGCAACCGGATTACGGATCAATTGAGCCAGGATCACCAAGATATCCTGGCTTAATCCCTTATCCTAGTTTTGTGCAACAGGCCCCAGGTTACATTTACATGTCTAAAGCCAGACAAAATATTTATAAATTATAATGGAGCTATACATTTTCAAATTACTGCCCTTTTTAATGGCCGGCAAATTGATCATGGACAGACAAATCGGATATTAAAACATCAGTCATTCGAGGCCTCCTGTGTGGCACAGCGGTCTAAGGCACAGATCCCAGGCTGGCCATGACAGGGAGTCCCATAGGGTGCGGTGCGCACAATTGGCCCGTGTGAGAGTAGGCTACCTGCCCCGCCCCCTCCAAAGTATAGGTTACTGTAGCCTACTGACAACATTTCATGCGTGATTTAGAAATTAGGGAGTGTCACGCCTTCTCCCGCTCCATTACTAAACATCCGTCTTGACAACCAATCATTACGCACACCTGTACCCCATCGTTATGCACACCCTGATTGCTTCCCCTTTATCTAGTACTCTGTAGCCTCACTCATCAGGCAGTATTGGTTCTGTTTTCTTGTCCAGACACTTCTTTTGTATCGCTTCATGTTTGTTATTGTTAAACTCACCATCTACTGCCTGACTCCCTGCAGCTCCGTTAGAGATTTTTAATTAGATAAGAATGGATTCACTTTTTCAATGCTAGTTAAAAGGAGACTATAGTTAGGTTTCACATTGGAGTTACTAAAAAGGTAAGAGTTTGTTTTAAATTCCAGCTAGTTAAGGCTATTCTCGGAGGTTCAAAGATCCTACATCGAAGCCTCTCCTCCATAGGTATAATTATGTGGGCATAACTCCGATAATGCAAGCCAAGCCTCCACCCTCTCTTGATCTCTCCCCACCCGCAAAATTTCAGTCGCATCTCGCGCCCCACACTTCTCTCCATAGTGACTGGCAGCACAGTGTTTGTCTTTCATTATAATTAAACCATGCTGTCATGGCAAAATACCATTGCCTCTTAACAACTTTCCTATGAAGATTAAATGGTTAGCCGCAAGCTGTTCTATCCTCACTGATATAGTAATTTTAATGTTGATCTAAATGTTTTAAAGTATTGATTTCAGAGGTTTAAAATTAACTGAAAGGAACGATATAAACCGGTACATTTTTTGGGGTTCGAACCTGTTCAGGACTTTATTTTGCTGGTTGGAACAGTGGAACGGAACTAAAAAAACAAATGGCTCTGTTCAGAACCAAATGATTGGAAAATAATTTAGGTTCCCCCTGATTTTATAAATATTTTTAATCTATTATTTTGAAAGAAGTTGACTGAGAACATTCTCATTTACAGCAACAACCTGGGGAATAGTTACAGGGGATGAATAAACCAATTGTATGCTGAGGATGATTACTGTAGGTGGCCGTGATGGTATGAGGGCAAGATTGGGAATTTAACCAGGACACCGGGTTTAACATCCCTATTCTTACAATAAGTGCCATGGGATCTTTAGTGACCACACAGAGTGAGGACACCTGTTTAACGTCCCATCTGAAAGACTGCATGCTAATCCCTGCCCTGGGGCATTAGGATATTTTTTGGGCCACCAACACCACTTACAGCAGCATCTGGTCTCCCATCCAGGGACCAATCCTGCTTAGCTTCAGAAGCAAGCCAGCAGTGGGATGCAGGGTGGTAAAATTCTAAATGTATAATGCACAATCTCCCTTAATGTGTATGCTATATAGTGAAATAAGGATTGGTGTGTTAAAATACACTCAATTAGTATTTGGTAACATTGCCTTTAAATTGTTTAACTTGGGTCAAATGTTTCGGGAAGCCTTCCACAACCTTCCCACAATAAGTTGGGTGAATGTTGGCCTCCTGACAGAGCTGGTGTAACTGAGTCAGGTTTCTTGGCCTCCTTGCTCGCAAATGCTTTTTCAGTTCTGCCCACAAATTTTCTATAGGATTGAGGTCAGTGCTTTGTGATGGTCACTCCAATACCTTGACTTGGTTGTCCTTAAGCCATTTTGCCACAACTTTGGAAGTATGCTTGGGGTCATTGCCCATTTGGAAGACCCATTTGCAACCAAGCTTTAACTTCCTGACTGATGTCTTGAGATGTTGCTTCAATATATCCACATCAATTTCTTATTTTGTGAAGTGCACCAGTCCCTCCTGCAGCAAAACACCCCCACAACATGATGCTGCCACCCCTGTGCTTCACAGTTCGGATGGTGTTCTTCGGTTTACAAGCCTCCCCCTTTTTCCTCCAAACATAACGATGGTCATTATGGCCAAACAGTTCTATTTTTGTTTCATCAGACCAGAGAACATTTCTCCAAAAAGTACAATCTTTGTCCCCATGTGCAGTTGCAAACTGTAGTCTGGCTGTTTTATGGCGGTTTTGGAGCAGTGGCTTCTTCCTTGCTGAGCGGCCTTTCAAGTTATGTCGATATAGGACTCGTTTTACTGTGGATATAGACACCTTTGTACCTGTTTCCTCCAGCATCTTCACATGGTCCTTTTGCTGGTATTTTGGGATTGATTTGCACTTTTCGCACCAAAGTACGTTCATCTCTAGGAGACAGAATGCGTCTTCTTCCTGAGCGGTAAAGATGGCCTCGTGGTCCCATGGTGTTTATACTTGCCTACTATTGTTTGCACCTTCAGGAGTTTGGAAATTGATCCCAAGGATGAACCAGACTTGCGGAGGTCTACAATTTTTGGCTTATTCCTTTTGATTTTCCCATGTCAAGCAAAGAGGCACCGAGTTTCAAGGTAGGCCTTGAAATACATCCACAGGTACACCTCAAATTATGTCAATTAGCCTATCAGAAGCTTCTAAAGCCATGACATAATTTTCTGGAATTTTCCAAGCTGTTTAAAGGCACAATCAACTTATGTATGTGAACTTCTGACCCACTGGAATTGTGATACAGTGAATTAATCTTTCTGTAAACAGTTGATGGAAAAATGACTTGTGTCATGCACAAAGTAGATGTTCTAACCGTCTTGCCAAAATGATAGTTTGTTAACAAGAAATTTGTGGAGTGGTTGAAACACGTAGGTTGGAGTCATTAAAACAAAACATTTATCATATTACTCCTGTGCTAGCCTCCCTACACTGGCTTCCTGTCAAGGCAAGGGCTGATTTCAAGGTTTTACTGATAACCTACAAAGCATTACATGGGCTTGCTTCTACCTATCTCTCTGATTTGGTCCTGCCGTACATACCTACACGTACGCTACGGTCACGACGCAGGCCTCCTAATTGTCCCTAGAATTTCTAAGCAAACAGCTGGAGGCAGGGCCTTCTCCTATAGAGCTCAATTTTTATGGAATGGTCTGCCTACCCATGTAGGAGACGCAAACTCGGTCTCAACCTTTAAGTCTTTACTGAAGACTCATCTCTTCAGTGGGTCATATGATTGAGTGTAGTCTGGCCCAGGAGTGGGAAGGTGAACGGAAAGGTTCTGGAGCAACGAACCGCCCTTGCTCTCTTTGCCTGGCCGGTTCCCCTCTTTCCACTGGGATTCTCTGCCTCTAACCCTATTACAGGGGCCTAGTCACTGGCTTACTGGGGCTCTTTCATACCGTCCCTGGGAGGGGTGCGTCACTTGAGTGGGTTGAGTTACTGATGTGATCTTCCTGTCTGGGTTGGCACCCCCCCCCCTGGGTTGTGCCATGGCGGAGATCTTTGTGGGCTATACTCGGCCTTGTCTCAGGATGGTAAGTTGGTGGTTGAAGATATCCTTCTAGTGGTGTGGGGGCTGTGCTTTGGCAAAGTGGATGGGGTTATATCCTTCCTGTTTGGCCCTGTCCGGGGGTGTCCTCGGATGGGGCCACAGTGTCTCCTGACCCCTCCTGTCTCAGCCTCCAGTATTTATGCTGCAGTAGTTTGTGTCGGGGGGCTAGGGTCAGTTTGTTATATCTGGAGTACTTCTCCTGTCCTATTCGGTGTCCTGTGTGAATTTAAGTGTGCTCTCTCTAATTCTCTCTTTCTTTCTCTCTCTCGGAGGACCTGAGCCCTAGGACCATGCCTCAGGACTACCTGACATGATGACTCCTTGCTGTCCCCAGTCCACCTGGCCGTGCTGTTGCTCCAGTTTCAACTGTTCTGCATTATTATTATTATTGGACCATGCTGGTCATTTATAAACATTTGAACATCTTGGCCATGTTCTGTTATAATCTCCACCCGGCACAGCCAGAAGAGGACTGGCCACCCCACATAGCCTGGTTCCTCTCTAGGTTTCTTCCTAGGTTTTGGCCTTTCTAGGGAGTTTTTCCTAGCCACCGTGCTTCTACACCTGCATTGCTTGCTGTTTGGGGTTTTAGGCTGGGTTTCTGTACAGCACTTGGATATATCAGCTGATGTACGAAGGGCTATATAAATACATTTGGTTTGATTAAAACTAGTTTATGTAAACTTCCGACTTCAACTGTAAGCATGTACAGTGGGGCAAAAGTATTTAGTCAGCCACCAATTGTGCAAGTTCTCCCACTAAAAAGATGAGAGGCCTGTAATTTTCATCATAGGTACTCTTTAACTATGACAGACAAAATTAGAAAAAAAATCTGGAAAATCACATTGTAGATTGATTTGGGAATATGAATTAAGGAATTTATTTGGAAATGATTAAGTATGATTTACATTAAAGAACATATCCGATGTAAACAAATTGAGTGGTCATGTGATAATGAACTAGAATGTATTGGCCTGAACGTAACACTGTCTCCCCAAATGTTTTTTTAACCTTTTTGGAATGTATAAGCCACCTTCCACCAAAAGTGTGTTTTTTGATCAGTTTAATAACATGCTTAGGGAATGTGATTTTGGGAAAGAGGTCATCTTAATGGGAGATTTATTAATTGTGAAGACAAGTCTTGTAGGAAAACTGTCAAACGGCTCACTAATACCTTTGACCTTACACAGCTAGTTAAAGGGGCAACCAGGGTGAGTTGTTGCTCTAAAACACAGATTGATTTGGTGTTCAGTAATAAACCAGAGAGTGACCAAATCATTCAATATGGTTACTGGGCTATCTAATCATAATCTGACACTTATAGCCAGAAAGCTGTCTAAGAGCAGGTTTAACCTCTCTACTGTTAGAAAGCCGGATCAACTAAGAATACCTAAGAGTGAATTAAACTATTTTGAAAACGCAATTAAGGGAATTAACTGGAATGATCTTTTGTCCTATACAGATGTGGAAGCTGATAGTCAGGTTTTTCTATCCACAATCCAGACTACAATAAGTGGTTTCCTAAAGAAAATCAAATCCAAACCTGGCCAAAAGAGCACTCTTACTTAGCTAAATGGAGAAATCTGGAAATTGATGAAAGAACGAGATTATGCTCTGAAAATAGCCCTAAGATCCAAATTAGAGCATGACAGACGTAGGTTTACCATGTTGAGAAATAAGGTGATGAAAGAAATCAGACAGGCCAAGGCAAACTTTTTTGATTGACATAATTGGTGAAGCAAAGGGAAATTCTAAATTGATCTGGGAGAATCTAAAAAAGTTAACAGTGAAAGACCATAGTAACACTGCAAAAAGACTAGAAATCATGGTGAATAACAATCTAACACAGGATGCAGTCAAAATAGCAATAGCCTTCAATTCCTACTTTATTGACTCTCAGGGTACTGACACAGAACCCCTCCACTGGTTTCTTGGGCTCAGTGCTAGTAAATTACACTCAACCTGTCTTCATAAGGGAGGTTTCTGAGTCAAATGTGAACAAGGTGATTAGCTCACTAAAGAACTCTAAAGCCAAAGATATGTTTGGGCTGGACATACCTTTCTTAAAAACTACAACGTGTCATTCATTGGCCCCATTACTAATGTCACCAACACATCTATTGGTATTGGGGTGTTTCCAAGGGTATGGAAGTCGGCCATAATAACGGCCATCTTTAAATCGGGCGAACCTGCTGATGTGGGTAACTACAGGCCCATTTGTATACTACCTGTGTTGTCTAAGGTTGTTGAAAAGTGTGTAGCAGAACAACTGATTGCCCACCTCAACAACAGCCCCTTCAAATTACACTCCATGCAGTTTGGCTTCAGAGCGAAACACTCCACAGAAACGGCCAACTGCTTTCTTCTGGAAAATGTAAAGTACAAGATGGACAAAGGGGGTGTTTTTGGGGCTATGTTTCTGGACCTCAGGAAGGCTTTTGATACTGTTAACCATGAGATTCTCATCACAAAATTGTCCAAGTTCAACTTTTCCCCTGATGCCTTGAGATGGATGAAATAATACCTTGAAGGCAGAACTCAGTGTGTCATAATGAGCTGTCGCTCACACTTAGCTATGATGTGGGCGTGCCCCAAGGGTCAATACTGGGGCCCCTCCTGTTCAGCCTGTACATTAATGATCTACCTTCTGTCTGTACTAGGTCTGATGTTCAAATGTATGCAGATGATACAGTGATACAGCATGCAAAGAGCAAATAACAAGCTGCACAAGAACTCACTACTGTAATGGTCCAGGTCACAAAGTGCCTCAGTGACTCGTGTTTTCATCTCAATCTGAAAAAAACTGTTTGCATGTTCTTCACAAAGAGGGCAACAGATGCTACTGAGCCAGATGTCTATGTGTCAATGGAGAAGCTCCAGGTGGTATCTGATTTTAAGTACCTTGGCATCATACGTGATTCCAACCTCTTTTAAAAAGCATATGAAAAAGGTAATTCAGATAAATTCAACCTAGCTAATTTCCGATTCATACAAAATTGTTTGACTACCGAGGTTGCAAACTGTACTTCAAATCTATGATACTCCCCCACTTAACATGCTGCTTGATTTGGGCCCAAGCTTGCTGTACAACATTAAAACCTATTCAGTCTGTCTACAAACAGCCTCTCAAAGTGCTTGATAGGAAGCCCAATAGCCATCATCATTGTTACATCCTCAGAAAGCATGAGCTCCTGAGTTGGGAAAATCTTGTGCAATACACCGATGCATGTCTTGTATTCAAGATCCTAAATGGCTGAGGCTGGTAACTAATGAACTTATCCTCTGCAGCAGAGGTAACTCTGGGTCTTCTTTTCGTGTCGGTCCTCATGAGAGCCAGTTTCATCATAGCGCTTGATGGTTTTTGCAACTGCACTTGAAGAAACGTTCAAAGTTCTTGATATTTTCCGGATTTACTGACCTTTATGTCTTCAAGTAATGATGGACTGTCGTTTCTCTTTGCTTATTTGAGCTGTTCTTGCCATAATATTGACTTATCCCTATTTGGTATACCACTTCTACCTTGTCACAACACAACTGATTGGCTCAAACGCAATAAGAGGTAAAGAAATTCCACATGAACTTTTAACATTTTTGGTTACTACATGATTCCATATGTGTTATATCATAGTTTTGATGTCTTCACGATGTAGAAAATAGTAAAAACGAAGTAGGTGTGTCAGCTTTTGACTGGTACTGTGTTTTTCCCCCCTATATATGATTTTTTTTCTCTGTAATTCTCTGTTTAAGGTGTTTAGATTTTTTATTATTTGAACACACCATTGAAAATGAGACCCTGGTCTAAATGTGGGTTCTCTGTATAAATGAAGTATCGCCAAAGATTATACAATGTGTGGTAATATTGAATCCAAACTGAATTCATGCTAGTGAAACTGTGAATTCTGTTTGGAGATCCAGGCATGTTGAAATAAGTCCTTGGAGATGATACACTTTGGCGGGATGTCCAAAAGGTGGTGCTCTTTCCCTATCACAGCTCAAATTGAGAGAAGTGCATGGGGGCAGGAGATCTGTGTTGAACTTGCCACTAATATAAACACAGATCTGGAAACCGATTTCCCTGCACAAAATCGTAGGTGCCAGCCAGTAAATTCTGTGAACAACCGCAATGATGTGTATTAATAAAAACAAGCAGCGGTGTTACATTGACCACTATTTTCTCTATACAGAAAAAGTAACAGATCAACAACACATAAGATCTAGGCCTGGTATTTGATGGCATACCCATTAAAAGAAGTGACTTGGAGTGCATTTACCACAAGAAGGGCAAAACTATAGACCTGTGTCTATTTTGAGTATATTGTCTAAAGTGCTAGAAACAGTAATTTATGATCAGATACTGTTGAAGTCGGAAGTTTACATACACTTAGGTTGGAGTCATTAAAACTCATTTTTCAACCACTCCACAAATTTCTTGTTAACAAACTATAGTTTTGGCAAGTCGGTTAGGACATCTACATGTAGTCATTTTTCCAACAATTGTTTACAGACAGATTATTTCACTTATAATTCACTGTATCACAATTCCAGTGGGTCAGAAGTTTACATACACTAAGCTGACTGTGTCTTTAAACAGCTTGGAAAATTCCAGAAAATGATGTCATGGCTTTAGAAGCTTCTGATAGGCTAATTGACATTTGAGTCAATTGGAGGTGTACCTGTGGATGTATTTCAAGGGCTACCTTCAAACTCAGTGCCTCGTTGCTTGACATCATGGGAAAATCAAAAGAAATCAGCCAAGACCTCCGAAAAATAATTGTAGACCTCCACAAGTCTGGTTCATCCTTGGGAGCAATTTCCAAACGACTGAAGGTACCAAGTTCATCTGTACAAACAATAGTACGCAAGTATAAACACCATGGGACCACGCAGCCATCATACCGCTCAGGACAGAGATGCATTCTGTCTCCTAGAGATGAACGTGCTTTGGTGCAAAAAGTGCAAATCAATCCCAGAACAACAGCAAAGGACCTTGTGAAGATGCTGGAGGAAACAGGTACAAAATGATCTATATCCACAGTAAAACAAGCCCTATATTTTTGGCCATAATGACCATCATTATGTTTGGAGGAAAAAGGGGGATGCTTGCCAGCCGAAGAACACCATCCCAACCGTGAAGCACGGGGGTGGCAGCATCATGTTGTGGGGGTGCTTTGCTGCAGGAGGGACTGGTGCACTTCACAAAATATATGGCATCATGAGGCAGGAAAACTATGTGGATATATTGAAGCTGACATCAGATGAACAGATGAACGTGGTACCTTCAGGCGTTTGGAAATTGCTCCCAAGGATGAACCAGACTTGTGGAGGACTACAATTATTTTTCTGATGTCTTGGCTGATATTTTTTTATTTTCCCATGATGTGATACAGTGAACACATCTAAACAATTGTTGGAAAAATTACTTGTGTCATGCTCAAAGTAGATGTCCTAACCGACTTGCCAAAACTATAGTTTGTTAACAAGACATTTTTGGAGTGGTTGAAAAACAAGTTTTAATGACTCCAACCTAAGTGTATGTTAACTTCTGAATTCAACTGTAGTAATTTTTACTATATTCTACATTGTAGAATTATAGTGAAGACATCAACACTATGAAATAACACATATTGAATAATATAGCAACCAAAAAAGTGTTAAACGAATCACAATATATTTAATATTCTTCAAAGTAGCCACCCTTTGCCTTGATAACCACTTTGCACACTCTTGGCTAATTGAGGTAAAACAGTAATTCTGCTCATACGTATGAACTACACATTGACACATCCAGCCCAAAGCAGGAAGTTTAAAAAGTACTAACTAGTTGCCAAAGTTCTGGAGCATGTCTTTAAAGAGAGATTTGTATCTATCTCTCTTTACACTACACAAGTATCTCTCCTGGACCTAGTTTGTCATCAAAGTTATGTAGTGCCCTAAATGTGGCCCTAAAGGCCCTAAATGTGATCTATCACATCACTAGACAAAGTCATCTAGGACTGGGCCATGGTGTTTCTGGTTATTTTGCAGAAGGCTGACCTGGGCTCTCACAGGAACATTTCATTTACACAGTCTGTAAGAACTTATAAAATATACAAAAGTGGGAACAAAACAGAACCCTTCACCAAAGACAAAAACAATATTTTAGGACAAATATCCCCTACACTTCAGTGTTGCATTGACCAAACGTTAGCATATTGGGCAATAGGAACCTGATGTAACTTAACTTGCTGAGTCTCAAATAGCCCCGTCCCATTTAATAGCCAGCCAATTTCACATTTCAGCAAATAAACACCCGTTTCAAATTAACGCTGGATCTAAAGGTTACCATGAATTGTTTGAGGTTTAATGTTTGATATGTTAACATTAAATAATTCAGTAAATATACAAATATTATGGCAATCATCCATTTTTATCGGCTGTAAGACACTGCTAGAGCTGAGAACTGCTTGCTAACTGGCAAGCACAAAAACTATTTTGGGAGTACAGACCACTAGAAATTGGCAGATCGCCCTCTAGTAGTGAAAGTACGAACTGCCGGAAAGGCACAGTCAATGATTATCCTGTCAAGGAAAAGTTGTATTTTATTTTATACAGGCATACTAAGACAAAAGAAATGTGACACCGTGTGCAAATTATAACATATTAGTACAATAAAAGCTGGTATTAAACAATTAACTATACAAATTAGCAAAAGCTAAAATAGAAGCCTGTCTCTAGTAAGCGCCTGTTGTGTTCCGTGATTTAAGCAAATAAACGCCTGGGCTAAGTGTTTTTGGTACTTGTTCTTGCCACAATTAGCATAGCAGTGCACCATGTATTGTCCAATGTTTCTGTGTAGCCAACTCTGCTCCTCAGCATTTTCTTTCAATGTACACAAGAGGCTGCTAGACACAAAGATAAACAATTCTGTTCCCTCTGTCTGCATTGTTTATTTGACATTTTTGTAGAACAACGCTTTCATTGAAGAACCTCTAAATGTGGGCAATAACATGACAATGGCCAATACTACTTTATAGTCTTTTCAGTAGGCATGTTCTTTATATTTCATAATGATACTTTGAAAAAGTTAGCATTTGTAATCATTGTCATTTACTATTTAATATGAAGTCACAGTGAGGGATCAATGCATGACTCTAAAGACATCCTAGACATTAGCACATTAAGTTTGTTCCTCACTGTCAATATGGGTTTCTAGTTCATCTGCATTTGTCTGTATACAGAGGAACATACATGCCTGGCCAAATTTCCAATCACATTTCAAAGTACCTGAGATTAGGATTATAACATCAATGTGTAACTAACATATTATAAATGCTTACAAAAAGTAATTATAGGTTTGAGAATGAAGTCGCTTCCTTTATCCATTGAAACATGTAAGTGTGCAGGGCACACTATTCAGGTCTTATAAGACAGTAGCAAAACTCCACAAGTCCATTAAGGCCTCAGCCTTTTGTTTTGCTGAGAGGCATGCTGTTGAGACGTATCACGGCTATGGCCTATTCCATTTGAATGATGACATCCGTTTTCCTCAGGTTGAACCTTGTGATCAAATTAACATGATGAGAGCAATATGGATGAATCTGAAGGCAAAGAGTATGTGTAACATTTTGCTGCATTCTCAGTATCATCATTCTCTCTCCTGTTTTCATATCCTTTAGCTCTTTCCCCTAGCACCCACCCTTTCAGTGTCCACCACAGGAGGCTTCTGAGGTGAGAAGGGCTCATAATAATGAACGGAGCAAATGGAATGGCATCAAACACCTGGAAACCATGTGTTTGATGTATTTGATATGATTCCACTGATTACACTCCAGCTATTATCACGAGCTCGTTCTCCCCAATTAAGCTGCCACAAACCTTCTGTGTCCACAGATCTGAAAAGATAATACTATACTATAATAATACCAGGTCCCTGTGGTGATGGAGAAGCACCTGAATGCTCCCACAGTAGTCATTCATGTTAGTAAAAGATTACTTCTGAGGGCTGATAGGCAGGTTAAAGGAGACAGGCAAGTGGGTTCTCATTTCCGGGCCGCTACCAAGAATAGGTCACGGAATGGAATGCTTTAGTCATCTCTTCTGCCTTAAATGCTACAATTTCTCAATGGATTTGGAGTACATTGCCAATTTTTACCACTTTTGTGAGAAGCCCCAGTTTTAAAAGAGGGATGGCTTGCATTCAAATATGAAAAGGGCTAAATTTATCTTATAAAATATTGACTCAAATACAGCCAAACCCCTGCTCAGGTAACTTATCTCATTCCCACTATTTCACAGCGTTATCATCGTACTGCTACAGATAACCATATTTCCAGGGGCATAGTCTGTAATAATCTTGTGACCACATATTTGTATTCTGCTGTTCTTTAAATGTACCTTTATTTAACTAGGCAAGTCAGTTTAGAACAAATTCTTATTTAGAATGACGTCCTACCGGGTAACAGTGGTTTAACTGCCTGGTTCAGGGGCAGTTCGGGGATTCGAGCCAGCAATCTTTCAGTTACTGGGCCAACGCTCTAACCTCTAGGCTACCTGCCACCCTGTTATTGTTAGCCCAATCGGGAAACCGACTGTGGTAAACTCGTCCAGTGCTATTATTTCAAATATAACAAATGTGGATACCCCGACTGTTTTCGCAGAGGTCTTGGGCTGTTACATATCAACGTACGAAGTTTGATGTCAAAGGTTATTGTGAGGCTTGCGCAGCAAAAGCCCCAGCTTTAGTCTATGACATACTTCTTATTGAGGGGCTTGCACAGCAAAACCCCAGCTTCAATATTCAAAATACTCCTTATTATTATTTAGCATGCTACTCCTCCTACACTGTTTCAGCTAGAAACGCCGTTCAAACTTTTAAAATGTGCAGAATGGTCTCACTCGGGTTGCTTGCATAAAATGTTTTGATTATCTTTTACTTTTTCTGTTCTACATTTGTTTGTCCTTTTTTGCTCCCCATTGTGACATCATCATTTCCAACTGCCATTCACTGTCAATGCAAAAATACATTTGACACAAATCATCGACTTTGACCACTTTTCCATAAAGACAGAGTGTATGACATATTGGTCTACTTTTCTGTTATTCAAATCTGAAATAATAACAGAAATATCTAGTACAGATCTATAACAATATAGCTATTTTAGTAACAGCGTCAACATTTTCTGTAACTTTTTTGCAAACAACCAACATCTGACCAATACCACACAACTATGGACCACAACCACACAAATTCTGACCATCAAGTGACCACAACCACACAATCACTGACTAGAGGTCGACCGATTATGATTTTTCAATGCCAATACCGATTTATTGGAGGACCAAAAAAAGCCAATACAGATTAATCGGCCGATTAAAAAAATATATATATATATACAGTGCCTTGCGAAAGTATTCGGCCCCCTTGAACTTTGCGACCTTTTGCCACATTTCAGGCTTCAAACATAAAGATATAAAACTGTATTTTTTGTGAAGAATCAACAACAAGTGGGACACAATCATGAAGTGGAAGGACATTTATTGGATATTTCAAACCTTTTTAACAAATCAAAAACGGAAAAATTAGGCGTGCAAAATTATTCAGCCCCCTTAAGTTAATACTTTGTAGCGCCACCTTTTGCTGCGATTACAGCTGTAAGTCGCTTGGGGTATGTCTCTATCAGTTTTGCACATCGAGAGACTGACATTTTTTCCCATTCCTCCTTCCAAAACAGCTCGAGCTCAGTGAGGTTGGATGGAGAGCATTTGTGAACAGCAGTTTTCAGTTCTTTCCACAGATTCTCGATTGGATTCAGGTCTGGACTTTGACTTGGCCATTCTAACACCTGGATATGTTTATTTTTGAACCATTCCATTGTAGATTTTGCTTTATGTTTTGGATCATTGTCTTGTTGGAAGACAAATCTCCGTCCCAGTCTCAGGTCTTTTGCAGACTCCATCAGGTTTTCTTCCAGAATGGTCCTGTATTTGGCTCCATCCATCTTCCCATCCATTTTAACCATCTTCCCTGTCCCTGCTGAAGAAAAGCAGGCCTAAACCATGATGCTGCCACCACCATGTTTGACAGTGGGG
The DNA here is from genome assembly GCF_013265735.2 of Oncorhynchus mykiss. NCBI lineage: Eukaryota > Metazoa > Chordata > Actinopteri > Salmoniformes > Salmonidae > Oncorhynchus > Oncorhynchus mykiss. The sequence continues at coordinate 32,558,533 of NC_048573.1, forward strand.
ATGGTGTGTTCAGCTGTGTTGCTTTTACACCAAACATACCGTTTTGCATTGTTGCCAAAAAATTCAATTTTGGTTTCATCTGACCAGAGCATCTTCTTCCACATGTTTGGTGTGTCTCCCAGGTGTCTTGTGGTAAACTTTAAACAACACTTTTTATGGATATCTTTAAGAAATGGCTTTCTTCTTGCCACTTCCATGAAGGCCATATTTGTGCAATATACAACTGATTGTTGTCCTATGGACAGAGTCTCCCACCTCAGCTGTAGATCTCTGCAGTTCATCCAGAGTGATCATGGGCCTCTTGGCTGCATCTCTGATCAGTCTTCTCCTTGTATGAGCTGAAAGTTTAGAGGGACGGCCAGGTCTTGGTAGATTTGCAGTGGTCTGATACTCCTTCCATTTCAATATTATCGCTTGCACAGTGCTCCTTGGGATGTTTAAAGCTTGGGAAATCTTTTTGTATCCAAATCCGACTTTAAACTTCTTCACAACAGTATCTCGAACCTGCCTGGTGAGTTCCTTGTTCTTCATGATGCTCTCTGCGCTTTTAACGGACCTCTGAGACTATCACAGTGCAGGTGCATTTATACGGAGACTTGATTACACACAGGTGGATTGTATTTATCATCATTAGTCATTTAGGTCAACATTGGATCATTCAGAGATCCTCACTGAACTTCTGGAGAGAGTTTGCTGCACTGAAAGTAAAGGGGCTGAATAATTTTGCACGCCCAATTTTTCAGTTTTTGATTTGTTAAAAAAGTTTGAAATATCCAATAAATGTCGTTCCACTTCATGATTGTGTCCCACTTGTTGTTGATTCTTCACAAAAAAATACAGTTTTATATCTTTATGTTTGAAGCCTGAAATGTGGCAAAAGGTCGCAAAGTTCAAGGGGGCCAAATACTTTCGCAAGGCACTGTATATATTAAAAAAAACATATATATATATTTTTTTTTAAATGTATTTGTAATAATGACAATTACAACAATACTGAATGAGCACTTATTTTAACTTAATATAATGCATCAATAAAATCAATTTAGCCTCAAATAAACAATGAAACATGTTAAATTTGGTTTAAATAATGCAAAAACAAAGTGTTGGAGAAGAAAGTAAAAGTGCAATATGTGCCATGTAAGAAAGCTAACGTTTAAGTTCCTTGCTCAGAACATGAGAACATATGAAAGCTGGTGGTTCCTTTTAACATGAGTCTTCAATATTCCCAGGTAAGAAGTTTTAGGTCGTAGTTATTATACCATTTGTATTTCATATACCTTTGACTATTGGATGTTCTTCTAGGCACTTTAGTATTGCCAGTGTAACAGTATAGCTTCCATCCCTCTCCTCGCCGCTACCTGGGCTCGAACCAGGAACAAATCGACAACAGCAACCCTCGAAGCAGCGTTACCCATGCAGAGCAAGGGGAACAACTACTCCAAGTCTCAGAGCGAGTAACGTTTGAAACGCTATTAGCCCGCACCCCCCTGCCTAATCTCGGCAGTTGATAGGCTTGAAGTCATAAACAGCTCAATGTTTGAAGCATTGCGAAAAGCTGCTGGCAAAACGCACGAAAGTGCTGTTTGAATGAATGCTTACGAGCTTGCTGATGCCTACCATCGCTCAGTCAGACTGCTCTATCAAATCATAGACTTAATTATAACATAATAACACACAGAAATACGAGCCTTAGGTCATTAATATGGTCGAATCCGGAAACTATCATCTCGAAAACAAAACATATATTCTTTCAGTGAAATACGGAACCATTCCATATTTTATCTAACGGGTGGCATCCATAAGTCTAAATATTCCTGTTACATTGCACAACCTTCAATGTTATGTCATAATTACGTAAAATTCTGGCAAATTAGTTTGCAATGAGCCAGGCGGCCCAAACTGTTGCATATACCCTGACTCTGAGTGCAATGAACGCAAGAGAAGTGACGCAATTAAACCTGGTTAATATTGCCTGCTAACCTGGATTTGTTTTAGCTAAATATGCACACAGTGTGTTGGGGGGCACACAGGCACACAGTGTGTTGTGAAATCTGTGAATGTATTGTAATGTTTTTAAAATTGTATAAACTGCCTTAATTTTGCTGGACCCTAGGAAGAGTAGCTGCTGCTTTGGAAGCAGCTAATGGGGATCCATAATAAATACAAACACAAACTTCTGCTATGGTCTGCACTAGCTCTGGTCCAGCTCTGGTCCTGGGCGTAGCTAGCTAGTAACCACAACCACATATTGTCTGACAACAACCACAACTACAAACCACACCACACAACTTCTGACACAACCACACAACTACTAACCACAACCACACAACTTCTGTCCACAACCACACAACTACTGATCACAAACACACTACTGCTAACCACATCTAGTGTCCACAACCACACAACTACAGACCACAACCACACAACTTCTGACCACACAACTACTGACAACTCAACTGCTGACCACAACTACTGACCACAACTAAACAACATCTGAACACAACCACACAACTGTTGACCAAAACCACACAACTACTGACAACAACCACACAACTACTGACCACAACCACAGCCACCTTGAAAGATGATGAAACTGAGGAATTATTCTGGTTGTAATATAAAGCCCATTTGTGGCTGATTGGCTGAGCCTGGCTCCCCAGTGGGTGGGCTTGGTGCCCCTGCGCAGTCACGTGAAATTCATAGATTAGGGACAAATATATATATTTAAATTGACTGATATTCTTATATAAACTGTAACTCAGTAAAATCATAAAAAGTGTTGCATGTTGCGTTTATATTTTTTATATATATATATAGATATATACAGTCGTGGCCAAAAGTTTTGAGAACGACACAAATATAAATTTTCACAAAGTCTGTTGCCTCAGTTTGTAAAGGAACATCTGACAAAAATATCTAAAGACACTGAAGCAGCAAACTTTGTGGAAATTAATATTTGTGTCATTCTCAAAACTTTTGGCCACGACTGTCCACTACCATTCAAAAGTTTGGGGTCACTTAGAAATGTCCTTGATTTTGAAAGAAAATAACATATTTTGTCCATTACATTAACATAAAATTGATCAGAAATAAGTGCCGACATTGTTAATGTTGTAAATTATTATTGTAGTTGGAAACGGCAGATTTGTAATTGGAATATCTTCATAGGCATACAGAGGCCCATTATCAGCAACCATCTCCTGTGTTCAACGGCACGTTGTGTTAGCTAATCCAAGTTTATAATTTTAAAAGGCTAATTGATCATTATATGCAATGATTTTGTCCAATTTGTCACGAAAATGCGGTGACGTGGGAAAAAGTTTCATGTTTGGCTTGATTGAACCAAATTATGTGGTAACTGGGAAGTGATTGGTTCAAATTGCTAGCCTTCGCATAATATGCAGGAAATTGTTAATTTTGAAAAACAATTGGCGATCGTAGAATCCTAAAAGCATATGACACCCTGGTGTGTGGTAAGTCCTTCGTATAAATGCATCATTATGGTGAATTTCCACTGAGGACTTACCCTGGTGTTTTACTAAAAAGGCTCAGACTTTTGTATTTCCACTTCCACTGCCCGGCTCCAGAGAGTGACTCACTGGGCCATGGCCTCCGATGACTTGCTCTGACTAGGAACCAAGGCAGGGTGGCAGGGTAGCCTAGTGGTTAGAGCGTTGGACTAGTAACCGGAAGGTTGCGAGTTCAAACCCCCGAGCTGACAAGGTACAAATCTGTCGTTCTGCCCCTGAACAGGCAGTTAACCCACTGTTCCCAGGCCGTCATTGAAAATAAGAATTTGTTCTTAACTGACTTGCCTGGTTAAATAAAGGTAAAATAAAATAAAAAAATAAAAGGCGAGGCCACTAGTACTTTTCAGCCAGCATTTAAATAACAATGGCTAACTGTGAACATGGTTTAACACTTTCCACAGTTAACACCTTCTCACAGAGCAACTGTATTGATCATGCTGAGTTCATTGGTTCTGCTCTTCTCAAGTCCTAAGTGTCAGCCCTAGCTATGGAAATTCAGTTCCAAAACAATATCACAAGACATTAACATAATCAGTGACGACACACTGGTACTGCTAAAATTAGATCTGTGAATGCCAAAGAGATTGAGGGGAAGGAGCTAGGGCCAGACTTACATTTCTCTTATGGCTTCCATTTTCTGTATGTACTGTGGAGGGCATTTGTAACCCCAACGCCTTCTCAATGTCTGTAAAAAAAAAAATAATACTCATAATAAAACTTCTTGCCATGGTACCACAGTGACATGACACTACAAGCATTTTGAATAATGGACAAGAGAAAGAAGAATGTGGTTTTTGCTACTTTCCAGACAACAGCTCACAAACTCAGAGGGGCATTACGAGTACCTGTGAGAATCTGGTCAATCTTTTCCACGACCATGTCGGCGTCCTCCTCAGAGAAGCACATGGGTGGTTTGAACTTGAGGACATTGCGATGAGGACCATCTGCACTTAGTAGGATGTGTTGTTCCTTCAGTCTGGGGAAACAGAGTTTGGAACTCCATATTTGTCCTAATGAAACAAGCATACTGCAATATCTGTTCTGGGTCTACAAGTCTCTTCTGGATCAATTACAATTAAGATTTTCAAGAGAAGATATGTTTCTTCACTTGAGGCCATCCCCCAAGTGCTGAACTATAGGTTAGGTTACTATAGTACAGCCACGTTTACACTGGGGTTGAGACAATGGCTGTCAATGACGAGTATGCCCAAACATTTACATAACCGTTGAGTTAACACTACAACTAGGAGGAGGTGCCCAACAATTTTTGGTCTTAATATGCTCATATAACTGCACTTAGTTCATGTGTGCTTCTGCATTGCTCAATTTATAAACTTTTATTGAGATCATTACAATACGACACATCACCGGTATCATGTGATGTTTGAAACCTAAACCAACATGGGCCTCAAAAATACTCACAGAACTTGATCCTAAAAAAATAAGTCAGAATCCATGGCAAATTGTGAATTAAAAACCTTATACTTGATTTGAAAATGTGCTATTTGATTTAACATGATTCTAATTGATAAAACATGCTTCTATGTGTGATTTACACGGCTTGATAAATGTGAAGACATTTTATAAACTGTGTTTAATCTCATTTTAAGAACTGACCATATGCTAAAATGCCGTATAAAAACTAAGTACGTTTTATAAATGTCTAAAAATGGCCTAAATGAGTCACTCACTTGTAAATGATGTCCTGAGCTTCCGCTGTAGCAGGGGTCAGTTTCACCCGATCTCTCACAAGCTCCGCCCCAACAAACAGGCCACGACCCCTATCAGACATTACATCATCACAGTCTGAACCCTGACACACACACAGAGCTTTTGTGAACCTTTGTCATGTTGAAAGTTACCAGCTGCATTTCTAAGAATCCTCTATAGGTTTCAGGGTAATTTGACACTGGATATGTACATTGGCATATTGTAGTGGTGAGTGATAGGCACCAACTAGAAAAATGCAACTGATATAAGTATGGACTTTTCCTAAAGGAGCCTAAAACCTACTCAACCCGTTTGAATACAATGGGAAGCCTATCTACCGCTGATTGCACATCAGCATGCTAAGTTGAGAGCCTGTGAGAAGGGTTTTGTGCATGCAGTAGCAGTCAAGTTAGCATTTTTACATAATGGGAAGGATAACAAGACGGATCAATCGATATCACAATATGCCTTGCCATGTCAAATTATTGATATTGGTGCCCATCACTACTAGTGGTAAAAGCATTGGTATTGTGTATATTTGTATATAGATCAGTGGTTTCTTCAGTGTGCACAAAATGTTTTGTAATTACTTAAGTCAAATTATTCCGTGTAAATTTACAGCTATTACTTGCCTAAGACTTTACAATGCGATATTGTTTAAACCCCCCCCCCCCAAAAAAAATAAATCTGACTAAAAACATTATTGATGTTGTATATCTGCAAATACCGAAACACAACTGTGACACCCAAATACATGATCAATGGTCAATGTGTAGAGCTCTAAGCTATTGCAATATTAGGGAGTCAGTATCAGGCTCAGATGATAGGTCTCTCTCCCCCTTAGTTAAGTGAGTAGACCTACTTGATATTTCTTGCCAGTGGATGTTTTTCCCTGTGTGTGTCAAATCAAATCAAATCAAATGTTATTGGTCGCATACACATATGTAGCATATGTTATTGTGAGTGTAGTATAATGCTTGTGTTCCTGGCTCTAATAGTGCAGTAATATCTAATAATACACACACATCTAAAAGTAAAATAATGGAATTAAGAAATAGAGAAATATTAGGATGTGCAATGTCGGAGTCCGGAGTATGAATACATACACTACCGTTCAAAAGTTTGGGGCCACTTAGAAATGTCCTTGTTTTTGAAAGAAAAGCACATTTTTTGTCCATTAAAATAACATCAACTTGATCAGAAATACAGTGTAGACATTTTTCATGTTGTAAATGACTATTGTAGCTGGAAAGAGCAGATTTTTTATGGAAAATCTACATAGGCGTACAGAGGCCCATTATCCGCAACCATCACTCCTGTGTTCCAATGGCACATTGTGTTAGCTAGTCCAAGTTTATCGTTTCAAAAGGCTAATTGATCATTAGAAAACCCCTTTGCAATTATGTTAGCACAGCTGAAAACTGTTGTTCTGAAGCATTAAAACTAGCCTTCTTTTGTGGGTTCAATTACAGTCTCAAAATGGCCAGAAACAAAGAACTTTCTTCTGAAACTCATCAGTCTATTCTTGTTCTGAGATATTATATATTTTTGATTTTAGATTCTTCAAAGTAGCCACCTTTTGCCTTGATGACAGCTTTGCACACTCTTGGCATTCTCTCAACCAGCTTCATGAGGAATGCTTTTCCAACAGTCTTGAAGTTCCCACATATGCTGAGCACTTGTTGGCTGCTTTTCCTGCGGTCCAACTCATCCTAAACCATCTCAATTGGTTTGAGGTCGGTTGATTGTGGAGGCCTCCAGGTGGAAGTTAGGAAACAACATCTCTACCCCGCTGATCCTCAAGAATGGGGCCCCACAAGGGTGCGTTCTCAGCCTTCTCCTGTACTCCCTGTTCACCCATGACTGCATGGCCATGCACGCCTCCAACTCAATCATCAAGTTGCGGACGACACTACAGTGGTAGGCTTGATTACCAACAACAACGAGACAGCCTACAGGGGAGGAGGTGAGGGCCCTCGGAGTGTGGTGTCAGGAAAGTAATCTCTCACTCAATGTCAACGAAACAAAGGAGATGATCATGGACTTCAGGAAACAGCAGAGGGAGCACCCCCCTATCCACATCGACGGAACAGTAGTGGAGAAGGTGGAAAGTGTAAGTTCCTCGGCATACACATCACGGACAAACTGAAATGGTGCAGACCTCACTACCCTCTGGAGAGCCTTGCGGTTGAGGGCGGTGCAGTTGCCATACCAGGCGGGGATACAGCCCGACAGGATGCTCTCAATTGTGTATCTGTCAATGTTTGTGAGGGTTTAGGTGAAAAGACAAATTTCTTCAGCCTCCTGAAGTTGAGATGTGATGGTGTGGGGGTGCTTTGTTTTAAATTCAAGGCACACTTATCAAATCAAATTGTACCATACACATGGTTAGCAGATGTTAATGCGAGTGTAGGGAAATGCTTGTGCTTCTAGTTCCGACAGTGCAGTAATATCTAACAAGTAATCTAACAAATTCACAATGACTACCTTATACACACAATGTATGGGGATGGAATAAGAATATGCACATATAAATATATGGATGCGCGATGGTGGTGCGCGACCCTCCCACTCTGTCTGCCGTATTCTGTCTTTGTTCTTGTTTCCTTATTAGGATGCCGGTGGGTGGAGTTGAGAGGGTCGTCAGCTTCATGGGAAACACCTGGGTCAGGTGTCTCCCAGGACAAATAGACCTCTTCCACATTCATGGAAGAGACTCTCTCCATGCAGACATCTTTGTAGATTGTGTTGTGGTTCTTGGTGGCCGTTTGTTTGCTTTGGCACCTTTCAACACCCTGCATTATCACATTCATGCATGCAAACACTCACTTACACTACTGATTACTGATTACACACACCATTGTATATTTTCCTTAGTTGCTTTAGTTAATAAATATATATTTTGTTACTCCTTATCTCCACGTTGTCTCCCTTTGTTACGGGCTTTGAGCCGGTTCGTGACAAGTGGGGGCTCATCCGGGATCTTTGAACTATTGGTTTGGGAGACTGTGGAGGTACGTGTTTGGTTTGCATATTGTGTTTGAGTTTGATAGGCCCAGTATTGGTTGCCTTTGATGTTTGGTTTGTGTGCTGCGTTGGAGAGAGAGCTAATGGTTAGTTTCCAGGCCCTGCCTAGCCTGGAAACTCTTGTTCTACTTTCTGTTGGGAAGTCCGTCTGAGGAGGTGAGTAAATCGGCTGTGTACCTCGGTAGGAGATTTGTGTAGGGTAGTGGAACTTGCTACCCGGAGCTATAGCCTTTTTCCCCTGATAGGCTTATTGACGTGTTTCAATTTTGGACATGTTGGGCATGGTTAAATGTTATTTTTGTGTGGTGTCTGTGGACTGAGCAGTTGTCTCGGGGGCACATCCGTGGCTTGGTGGAATTTGCCAGCATGCTGGGGAGTTCTATTTCCTTGCCAGCGGGCTACAGTGTGTAAATACCCACCGCAAATCTGCACGAAGACTAGGGTTGAGTTATTGTAGGTTTTGGGGAAGCTCCGTATCTCGTCCCTCTTCTGTGGTGCTCAGGGTGATTGTCATTTCTCTGGTTGTGGTCTGATGTGCTCAGCAGAGGGGTTGAGCAAGATTATTTATGACTATGGTGTCATGTAGACAAGTTCATTCGCTTTCCATCAGAGGAACTGTTAGAATTATGTACTAAAGAACAGCTGTTGAAGATCGCTGAACACTACAAGGTTAAATTATTGAAATTAGTGATTCTGTTTCGTTGGAAGTGACTATGAATCGTTGGAAGTGACTATGAATCGTTGGAAGTGACTATGAATCGTTGGAAGTGACTATGAATCGTTGGAAGTGACTATGAATCGTTGGAAGTGACTATGAATCGTTGGGAGTTGTAAAAATTAAGGACCCTGATGTTCTTTTCGTTGGAGTTTGTAGCTGTTGTGGTCTTTTGTGCCATGTTCCTGAATGTTTACGTGACTGACCATTGGTTGGGGTTGTCAAGTTCTATCTTTCCTGCCTGGTCTTGTGTTCTTTCCTCTTAAATATTGCTTCCTATGCGCAAAGGTTGCTGAGGTCTGGGGAGGAGGAGGTTGGTTGGTGCAGGTGGAGGTGTGAACACATAACCCCTCATCAATTTGGGACGCAGAGGCTGTGTCAATTTGGGATGCAGGGGCTGTGTCAATTTGGGTCGCAGAGGCTGGTATGTTGTTCCGGGGTCCTTGTTGGTCCCCGGTTTTATGGGGGGGAATGTGACGACCCTCCCACTCTGTCTGCTGTATTCTGTCTTTGTTCTTGTTTCCTTATTAGGATGCCGGTGGGCGGAGTTGAGAGGGTCGTCAGCTTCATGGGAAACACCTGGGCCCGGTGTCTCCCAGGATAAATAGACCTCTTCCACATTCATGGAAGAGACTTTCTCCATGCAGACACCTTTGTAGATTGTGCTGTGGTTCTTGTTGGCCTTTTGTTTGTTTCCTTTGGCACCTTTCAACACCCTGCATTATCACATTCATGCATGCAAACACTCACTTACACTACTGATTACACACACCATTGTATATTTTCCTTAGTTGCTTTAGTTAATAAATATATATTTGGTTACTCCTTATCTTCACGTTGTCTCCCTTTGTTACGGGCTTTGAGCCGGTTCGTGACATGCGGCATAGGCAAGATGCAAAAGATGGTATGAAATACAGTATATACAGTGGGGCAAAAAAGTATTTAGTCAGCCACCAATTGTGCAAGTTCTCCCACTTAAAGATGAGAGAGGCCTGTAATTTTCCCCATAGGTACACTTCAACTATGACAGACAAAATGAGAGAAAACAATCCAGAAAATCACTGTCATTGTAGGATTTTTTATGAATTTATTTGCAAATTATGGTGGAAAATAGGTATTTGGTCACCTACAAGCAAGATGTCTGGCGCTCACAGACCTGTAACTTCTTCAAGAGGCTCCTCTGTCCTCTACTCGTTACCTGTAATGGCACCTGTTTGAACTTGTTATCAGTAAAAGACACCTGTCCACAACCTCAAACAGTCACACTCAACTCCACTATGGCCAAGACCAAAGAGCTGTCAAAGGACACCAGAAACAAAATTGTAGACGTGCACCAGGCTGGGAAGACTGAATCTGCAATAGGTAAGCAGCTTGGTTTGAAGAAATCAACTGTGGGAGCAATTATTAGGAAATGGAAGACATACAAGACCACTAATCTCCCTCGATCTGGGGCGCCACGCAAGATCTCACCCCGTGGGGTCAAAATGATCACAAGAACGGTGAGCAAAAATCCCAGAACCACCAGAGAGCTGGGACCAAAGTAACAAAGCCTATCATCAGTAACACACTACGCCGCCAGGGACTCAAATTCTGCAGTGCCAGATGTGTCCCCCTGCTTAAGCCAGTACATGTCCAGGCCCGTCTGAAGTTTGCTAGAGAGCATTTGGATGATCCAGAAGAAGATTGGGAGAATGTCATATGGTCAGATGAAACCAAAATATAACTTTTTGGTAAAAACTCAACTCGTCGTGTTTGGAGGACAAAGAATGCTAAGTTAGGGTCTCCCGGGTGGCGCAGTGGTCAGCTGTGCCATCAGAGACTGGGTTCACGGCCAGGCTCTGTCGTAACCGGCCGCGACCGGGAGGTCCGTGGGGCAACACACAATTGGCCTAGCGTCGTCCGGGTTAGGGAGGGCTTGGCCGGTAGGGATGTCCTTGTCTCATCGCGCACCAGCGACTCCTGTGGCGGGCCGGGCGCAGTGCGCGCTAACCAAGGTTGCCAGGTGCACAGGGTTTCCTCAAACACATTGGTGCGTCTGACTTCCGGGTTGGATGCGCGCTGTGTTAAGAAGCAGGTTGGGTTGTGTATCGGAGGACGCATGACTTTCAACCTTCGTATCTCCCGAGCCCGTACGGGAGTTGTAGCGATGAGAAAAGATAGTAGCTACTAAAAACAATTGGATACCATGAAATTCGGGAGAAAAGGGGGTAAAATTCCCCCCCCAAAAAACAATGCTGAGTTGCATCCAAAGAACACCATACCTACTGTGAAGCATGGGGGTGGAAACATCATGCTTTGGGGCTGTTTTTCTGCAAAGGGACCAGGACGACTGATCCGTGTAAAGGAAAGAATGAATGGGGCCATGTATCGTGAGATTTTGAGTGAAAAGCTGCTTCCATCAGCAAGGGCATTGAAGATGAAACGTGGCTGGGTCTTTCAGCATGACAATGATCCCAAACACACCACCCGTGCAACGAAGGAGTGGCTTCGTAAGAAGCATTTCAAGGTCCTGGAGTGGCCTAGATCTCAACCCCATAGAAAATCTTTGGGGGGAGTTGAAAGTCCATGTTGCCCAGCAACAGCCCCAAAACATCACTGCTCTAGAGGAGATCTGCATGGAGGAATGGGCCAAAATACCAGCAACAGTGTGTGAAAACCTTGTGAAGACTTACAGAAAACGTTTGACCTCTGTCATTGCCAACAAAGGGTATATAACAAAGTATTGAGATAAACTTTTGTTATTGACCAAATACTTATTTTCCACCATAATTTGCAAATAAATTCATAAAAAATCCTACAATGTGATTTTCTATATTTTTTTTCTCATTTTGTCTGTCAAAGGCCTTTCTCATATTTTTAAGTAGGAGAACTTGCACAATTGGTGGCTGACTAAATACTTTTTTGCCCCACTGTACATATGAGATGAGTAATGTAGGATATGTAAACATTATTAAAGTTGCCTTATTTAAAGTGACTAGTGATACCATTATTAAATCCATGTATTAAAGTGGCCAGTGATTTTAGTCTGTATGTTGGCAGCAACCTCTCTATGTTAGTGATGGCTGTTTAACGGTCTGATGGCCTTGAGATAGAAGCTGTTTTTCAGTCTCTCGGTCCCAGCTTTGATGCACCTGTGTTGACCTCACCTTCTAGATGATAGCGAGGTGAACAGGCAGTTGCTCGGGTGGTTGTTGTCCTTGATGATCTTTTTGGCCTTCCTGTGACATCGGGTGCTGTAGGAGTCCTGGGGGGCATGTAGTTTGACACCCGGTGATGCGTTGTACAGACCGCACTACCCTCTGGAGAGCCTTGCGGTTTAGGGCGGTGCAGTTGCCGTACCAGGCTGACCATTGGGACTAAGTTAAGGACCCTGGGACTAAACACCTCCCTCTGAAACTGGATCCTGGACTTCCTGACGAGCCGCACCCAGGTTGTAAGGGTAGGTAACAACACATCCGCCACGCTGATCCTCAACACAGGGGCCCCTCAGTGGTGCGTGCTTAGTCCCCCCCTGTACACCCTGTTCACTCATGACTGCACAGCCAGGCACGACTAAAACACCATCATTAAGTTTGCCAATGACACAGTGGAGACAGCCTATAGGGAGGAGGTCAGAGACCTGGCCGTGTGGTGCCAGGACAGCAACTTCTCCCTCAATGTGAGCAAGACAAAGGAGATGATTGTGGACTACAGGAAAAGGAGGACCAAGCATGCCCCCATTCTCATCGACGGGGCTGTAGTGGAGCAGGTTGACAGCTTGAAGTTCCTTGGTGTCCACATCACCAACAAACTAACATGGTCCAAGCACACCAAGACAGTCGTGAAGAGGGCACGACAAAACCTATTCCCCCTCAGGATACTGAAAAGATTTGGCATGGGTCCTCAAAGGTTCTACAGCTGCACCATGGAAAGCATCCTGATTGGTTGCATCACTGCCTGGTATGGCAACTGTTCAGCCTCCGACCGCCAGGCACTACAGAGGGTAGCTTCCCGCCATCCAGGATCTCTATACCAGGCGGTGTCAGAGGAAGGCCCTAAAAATGATCAAAGACTTCAGCTTCCCTAGTCATAGACTGTTCTCTCTGCTACTGCACTGCAAGCGGTACCGGAGCACCAAGTCTAGGTGCACAAGGCTTCTAATCAGCTTACCCCCAGGTAAGGGGGGGAATGACTTGCCCACCACCCCCAAGGCATAAGACTCCTGAACATCTACAGTGCCTTGCGAAAGTATTCGGCCCCCTTGAACTTTGCGACCTTTTGCCACATTTCAGGCTTCAAACATAAAGATATAAAACTGTATTTTTTTGTGAAGAATCAACAACAAGTGGGACACAATCATGAAGTGGAAGGACATTTATTGGATATTTCAAACTTTTTTAACAAATCAAAAACTGAAAAATTGGGCGTGCAAAATTATTCAGCCCCCTTAAGTTAATACTTTGTAGCGCCACCTTTTGCTGTGATTACAGCTGTAAGTCGCTTGGGGTATGTCTCTATCAGTTTTGCACATCGAGAGACTGAATTTTTTTCCCATTCCTCCTTCCAAAACAGCTCGAGCTCAGTGAGGTTGGATGGAGAGCATTTGTGAACAGCAGTTTTCAGTTCTTTCCACAGATTCTCGATTGGATTCAGGTCTGGATTTTGACTTGGCCATTCTAACACCTGGATATGTTTATTTTTGAACCATTACATTGTAGATTTTGCTTTATGTTTTGGATCATTGTCTTGTTGGAAGACAAATCTCCGTCCCAGTCTCAGGTCCTTTGCAGACTCCATCAGGTTTTCTTCCAGAATGGTCCTGTATTTGGCTCCATCCATCAATTTGAACCATCTGCCCTGTCTCTGCTGAAGAAAAGCAGGCCCAAACCATGATGCTGCCACCACCATGTTTGACAGTGGGGATGGTGTGTTGCTTTTTCGCCAAACATAACGTTTTGCATTGTTGCCAAAAAGTTCAATTTTGGTTTCTTCTGACCAGAGCACCTTCTTCCACATGTTTGGTGTGTCTCCCAGGTGGCTTGTGGCAAACTTTAACCGACACTTTTTATGGATATCTTTAAGAAATGGCTTTCTTCTTGCCACTTCCATAAAGGCCAGATTTGTGCAATATACGACTGATTGTTGTCCTATGGACAGAGTCTCCCACCTCAGCTGTAGATCACTGCAGTTCATCCAGAGTGATCATGGGCCTCTTGGCTGCATCTCTGATCAGTCTTCTCCTTGTATGAGCTGAAAGTTTAGAGGGACGGCCAGGTCTTGGTAGATTTGCAATGGTCCTGTATTTGGCTCCATCCATCTTCCCATCAATTTTAACCATCTTTAACCATCAGGTCTTGGTAGATTTGCAGTGGTCTGATACTCCTTCCATTTCAATATTATCGCTTGCACAGTGCTCCTTGGGATGTTCAAAGCTTGGGAAATCTTTTTGTATCCAAATCCGGCTTTAAACTTCTTCACAACAGCATCTCGGACCTGCCTGGTGTGTTCCTTGTTCTTCATGATGCTCTCTGCGCTTTTAACGGACCTCTGAGACTATCACAGTGTAGGTGCATTTATACGGAGACTTGATTACACACAGGTGGATTGTATTTATCATCATTAGTCATTTAGGTCAACATTGGATCATTCAGAGATCCTCACTGAACTTCTGGAGAGAGTTTGCTGCACTGAAAGTAAAGGGGCTGAATAATTTTGCACGCCCAATTTTTCAGTTTTTGATTTGTTAAAAAAGTTTGAAATATCCAATAAATGTCCTTCCACTTCATGATTGTGTCCCACTTGTTGTTGATTCTTCACAAAAAAATACAGTTTTATATCTTTATGTTTGAAGCCTGAAATGTGGCAAAAGGTCGCAAAGTTCAAGGGGCCGAATACTTTCGCAAGGCAATTGAATGGCTACCCAGACTATTTTCATTGCCACCCCCCACACACCTTTTACACTGATGCTACTCTCTGTTATTATCTATGCATAGTCACTTTAATAACTCTACCTACATGTACATATTACGTCGACTAACCGGTACATTAACTCTGTACCGGTACCCTCTTTGTATAGTCTCGCTATTGTTGTTTTACTGCTGCTCTTTAACTAATTGTTACTTTCAATTTCTTATTCTTATTAATATTTTTTTTAACTGCATTGCTGGTTAGGGGCTTGTAAGTAAGCATTTCACTTTAAGGTCTACACCTGATTTGAAATACATAGGGCAGCAGCCTCTAAGGTCCAGGGATGAGTAACCGGATGGTAGCCAACTAGTGACAGTGACTAAGTTCAGGGCAGGGTACTGGGTGGAAGCCGGCTAGTGATGGCTATTTAATAGTCTGATGGCCTTGCGATAGAAGCTGTTTTTCAGTCTGATGGTCCCAGCTTTGATGCACCTGTACTGATCTTCTGGACGATAGAGGGGTCAGGCCGTGGCTCAGGTGGCTGATGTTCTTGATGATCTTCTTGGCTTTCCTGTGACAGTGGGTGCCGAAGATGTCCAGGGCTGGCAGTGCGGTGATGCGTTGTGCTGACCGCAACACCCTCTGGAAAGCCCTGCAGTTATGGACGGTGCAGTGTGTGCGTGTGTGTGTGTGTGTACCTGATATCCCCCACTAGTGGATGCTTCTCTTTCTGCTGCTCCAGCAGTCGCATCAGGTAGCCCCCCACTCGCAACGCGTTGCCTTGGAGATCCTCTTTCTCAATCACGTCCAGCACAGCAAGGCCAATGGCACAGGACACAGGGTTACCGCCAAACTGGGAAATCCAAGTTGCAGAAAACAGTCAGGTCATGTACAACTGGAAGACAAATCTGCTGGGAATTGGCCAAATGTGCTAAATTTCACCTATTTACATTTATACTGAGTATATAAAACATTAAGGACACCTGCTCTTTCCATGACATAGACTGACCAGGTGAATCAAGGTGACAGCTATGATACCTTATTTGCTTGTTAAATCCAATTCAATCAGTGTTGTTGAAGGGGAGGAGACAGGTCAAATAAGGATTTTTAAGCCTTGAAATAATT
The DNA here is from genome assembly GCF_013265735.2 of Oncorhynchus mykiss. NCBI lineage: Eukaryota > Metazoa > Chordata > Actinopteri > Salmoniformes > Salmonidae > Oncorhynchus > Oncorhynchus mykiss. Next base: position 32,574,526 of record NC_048573.1, read on the forward strand.
GAGACATGGATTGTGTATGTGTGTCATTCAGAGGGTGAATGGGAAAGACAAAATATGTAGGTGCCTTTGAACAGGGTATCGTAGTGTCAAGAACTGCAACACTGCTGGGTTTTTCACACCCAACAGTTTCCTGTGTGTATCAAGAATGGTCCACCACCCAAAGGACAACCAGCCAACTTGACACAACTGTGGGAAGCATTGGAGTCAACATGGGCCAACATCCTTGTGGAATGCTTTCAAAACCTTGTAGTGTCCATGCCCGATGAATTGAGGCTGTTTTGAGGGCCAAGGGGGGAGCAACTCAATATAAGGAATGTGTTCCTAATGTTTTGTACACACAGTGTATTTACAATTAGTTAGCTTCAATCTTTTGCTGGCTACAAAACACTCCTTCCTTCTTGCCTCCAAGCATGAAGGAAGGAGTGTTTGGTAGGTAGCAAGTGTGAAGCTAACTAATTGTAAATACAGTGTACAAACATTAGGAACAGTTAAGTTAACGTTTGACGGTTTATGTAACCACTTGGTTGCTAATCCTCTTACCGTGTTGAAGTACTCCATGCCAGAGTTCTTGAAGGCCTCTGCTACCTCTCTTGTGGTGACCACACATGACATGGGGTGCCCGTTGCCGATGGGTTTGCCCATGGTGACAATGTCAGGCACAAAGTCTTCTCCCTGTAGCTGGAAGGCCCAGAAGTGGGTGCCAACACGGCCAAATCCCACCTGCACCTCGTCAGCGATGAATAGGCCACCAGCCTGGTGAACATGTCTGTGGGGGAGAGGAACAGTGCACTGGTATGGAAGTACTCGTGCACACACACACTGCTGCAATTTGTCAGCTACAAAACAACAAATGTATTTACTTGCAACACAAAAATAAATCAAATTAAAAGTTGCCTCTTGTGCTCTTTCATAAATAACAATAATGTAAATGTTAGCCAATTACCACCAAAAAGTTATAAGATTGCCAATCAGATCACAATGCATCTTATAACACCCAATTTCAGTGTGGCGATGGGCTAATCACAATCCAAAAATAGCAGGTGTAAATGGGGTCTTATAGTGAGTAAATGCAGTATCTTGGTACATACTGTGCCACTTTCTGGAAGTAGCCTGCAGGGGGAATGACTTGCCCACCACAACTCTGCAGCGACTCTGCAATAAAAGCAGCAACCTGCACAAGAGAAGAGCACATCAGACCCAACACCATGTCTCCCCTTATGTCAACACCCACAGATAGGGGAAAGACTTGTCCCAGGTAGTGTCCCAGGTCTATGAACCTGTGAATTCCTCTCTCCCCTTTTTCATAACAGTGGAGTCTCACTTTTTGGCTAACATTTAGCCACTCCCAGCCAGGAAGAAAACAATCCCACTACGCCTTAAAGCACAATAGCAACAAGATGAAAAAGATATGGTTAAAGGCATAAGATGAGACTGCATCATACAGAAAAAGGTCCGTTAGGCTGGCTTGTCTTCTGGGAGAACTGCATTGTAATCCATCCATTTCCATCTCTTTGCCTTCTAGGACGGCCATCACTTCCATCTTGCTACTGAACTGGGAATGACTGATGTCAGAAAGTAAAGATGGGACCTTCCATTGGATTTGGCTGTGGATCTCCCAGGTTTTTCCTGGAACAGAGGGTTAAGCCAGCCAGTGTCATTGGCCCTGGGAAGCCCCACAAGAGCCCCTGTAAATCAGTGTAACCAGGGGACAGGCAGATCTGTGGAGTTCCTCTATGCAGCCCATTCTCGTCCCTGACCTGAGAGTGGGAGAAACAGCAAGAGAAGAGATAGGAATGACGGGGGGGGAAAAAAGAAGGAGGGGTGGAAGATACAATTGTTATTGCCTGTGTTGGGGGGAAAAACGGGCAAAAACAGGCAACTTCCTTTGTGTAAGGGCAGTGCTTGATTTCGGCAGGAGCTCACCAGAACTGAGCACCTCAAATGTTCTACATTGTGTGATGGGTAAATAGTTAGGCTATTTCATGTAAAGAAAATCAACACTGGACTACAAAACATTAGAATAACTTAGAAGTACAGTCCAGATTTGAAGACCACATCTTGCAGACATCCTGTACAGGTACCCAGTACCTAAAGCCTAGACAGACTGCCATCTACTGTAGATAAATGTGACCCGTTTCAAGAAACTCTGTGTATGTCTCACATCACTACTTCACAGGAGAGGCATATAAATATGTTTTTTGGCAGAAATTGGCAGGTGTCTTCACTGACATTTTCAACATGTCCCTGATTGAGTCTGTAATACCAACATGTTTCAAGCAGACCACCATAGTCCTTGTGCCCAAGAACACAAAGGCAACCAGCCTAAATGACTACAGACCTGTAGCACTCACGTCTTTAGCCATGAAGTGCTTTGAAAGGCTGGTCATGGCTCACATCAACACCATTATCCCAGAAACCCTAGACCCACTCCAATTTGCATACCGCCCAAACAGATCCACAGATGATGCAATCTCTACTGCACTCCACACTGCCCTTTCCCACCTGGACAAAAGGAACACTTATGTGAGAATGCTATTCATTGATTACAGCTCAGCGTTCAACACCATAGTACCCTCAAAGCTCATCACTAAGCTAAGGATCCTGGGACTAAACACCTCCCTCTGCAACTGGATCCTGGACTTCCTGACGGGCTGCTCCCAGGTGGTGAGGGTAGGTAGCAAAACATTTGCCACGCTGATCCTCAACACTGGAGCTCCCCAGGGGTGCGTGCTTAGGCCCCTCCTGTACTCCCTGTTCACCCACGACTGTATGGCCACATGACTCCAACACCATCATTAAGTTTGCAGACAACACAACAGTGGTATGCCTGATCACGGACAACGACGAGACAGCCTATAGGGAGGAAGTCAGAGACAACCTATCCCTCAACGTAACCAAGACTAAGGAGATTATTATGGACTACAGGAAAAGGAGGACCGAGCACGCCCCCATTCTCATCGACGTGGCTGTAGTGGAGCAGGTTGGGAGCTTCAAGTTCCTTGGTGTCCACATCATCAACAAACTAGAATGGTCAGCCACCCCAGTCATAGACTGTTCTCTCTACTACCGCATGGCAAGCGGTACCGGAGTGCCAAGTCTAGGACAAAAGGCTTCTCAACAGTTTTTACCCCCAAGCCATAAGACTCCTGAACAGGTAATCAAATGGCTATTTGCATTGTGTGCTCCACCCCAACCCCTCTTTTTACGCTGCTGCTACTCTCTGTTTATCATATATGCATAGTCACTTTAACTATACATTCATGTACATACTACCTCAATTGGGCCAACCAACCAGTGCTCCCGCACATTGGCTAACTGGGCTATCTGCATTGTGTCCCACCCACCACCCGCCAACCCCTCTTTTACACTACTGCTACTCTCTGTTCATCATATATGCATAGTCACTTTAACCATATCTACATGTACATACTACCTCAATCAGCCTGACTAACCGGTGTCTGTATGTAGCCTCGCTACTTCTATAGCCTCGCTACTGTATATAGCCTGTCTTTTTACTGTTGTTTTATTGTTCACCTAATACCTTTTTTGCACTATTGGTTGGAGCCTGTAAGTAAGCATTTCACTGTAAGATGTATTCAGAGCAAGTGACAAATAAACTTTGATTGGATTTGATTTGACATGGTAGAGTCGTCTGATGACAATGGTGGGGAAGAAACGGTGTCGTTGTCACGGAAGAAGTTGACCGAGTTTTGGAATCAGTGGAATGCCCAGTGGAAGCAGAGAGATGATTGCCAAATGCGGAGAGTTCACAAAGAGAACACAGAAAGAAGGCAGTTGTATAAAATACCTGTCTCCAGATTGCATCTTCAAACTAAGGGCAATCATGGCATCCATGACAGAGGTAGTAGCGTTCATCCATGTTTACAGGTAAGAATCTAGCTACATTTTCAGATATTATACCTTTCTAATTTAGTCAGAAAGTCGTTTTAATTGCAAGTTAAAGCGTACTGTTAACTAGCAAGCTAAAGTTAGTTGGCTGGCTCGCTATTCGAGGTTATGGTTCATTGTTTAGCGAGCTAGCTAGCTACATGTCTAAACAAAAGACTCCACTATGCAAGTAACCATTTCACTGTACCGTTTACACCTTCTGTATCATTTGCATGTGACAAATAAACTTAAGATTTTATTTGATATAGTGTGTGTTTACCAGAGACGGTAATGGGATGAACAACATGACCTGCACCAAAGTCAGATTACGATATAGGCCAAGGACAAGATAAAGTTTATTTGTAATACATATTTTTGCTACTACTTTCACAACTTTTAGTCTTGAAATCTTTGGTTGTTTACTACACTGTGAATCCTTAAAGAGAGGGTGTGAACAAAGCTGAATGAGTGTAGACAAAGAAGAGCTCTCCAGTAGGTGTACCAAAACATTCGAAAGTGAGGTAACAAGTTTAGCAACTTTCAAAGAATAATTACTTTCTCATTGTTCCTCAACTGCAGTGTATGATATACCATTTTCTAGCTCGGAGTCTCTACTTTTATCCAATGCAAGAAACACAATTTCAAATTTTGCTACATAGGCCCGAATCCAGGTAGTGTGTCACAAATGTGACCCAATTCAGGAAACTTGGTGTATGTCACAAGTCACAACTTCACAAGAGAGCCGTCAAAATGCGTTTTTTGGCAGAAATGCCTTCTGGAACATGTGAACTTCCATGTGCCTTAATGAATTACAAACTTGTATGCCATCTGTAAATACGAATACAATTGCTAAATTGCAAGCCTTATTGGTTAAACCACAGAAAAAGTTGCAACCTTCCCACTAGCCATGATTGACTGAGATAATGAGTGGGCTGGACATACCGAGAGAGGAGTTCGAATTGGTCTGCCATATTCAAGGCTTCTGTCTACTTGAGCTCGCCAATCCGTGTTGGTAATCCTGTTGAACACTGCTTTTTTTAGCTGTGTTCGTTAGCTGGCTCGCTCGATAGCTAACGTTAGGTGACATCTGTGATCTTAAACGTTGTTTACCTAGCTTGGTTCATTGTTTACCTAGCTAGCTATATGTCTTAAGCTAAACGGTACTGTTAGTTAGCTAGCTAACGTTAGCTGCCTGGCTCCCTCACGGAGGTTATTATTCGTTTCCCAGAGCTGTTTGCTTTTCTAGTTAGAGCCTAATGTTAGGCATTGTTGGAACTTTGTTCATTGTTGTTTAACTAGCTAACGTTAGCTGGCTGGCTTGTTAGCTAACGTTATGTGACGTGTGTACAACACCTGTTGAATATGGCCAGTGTCAGTAAACGTAAAAAAAAGAGTAATGAAATTGTTTCCAGCAGTGCTGGTTAAGCTGTTTTCATGTTATCCAGATGTAAACAAATCATCGGTCAGTGTGTCAAGTGTGCGCTTCAAAAGGGAAACAAGATGGGTGGGGCTAAAGCTTAAGAGGGTGTGAACGATGCTGAATGGGTGTAGACAAAGAAGTGCTTTTCACTAGATACCAAAATATTCAAAGGTGATTTTCTCAAAAGTGAGTTTACAAGTTGATCAACTTTCAAAGCATAATTACTTTCCCATTGTTCCTCAAATGCAGTGTATGATATACCATTTTGTAGCTCTTAGTCTCTACTTTTATCAAACATAAAAAACACAATTTCACATTATGCTACATAAGACCAAATCCATGTGGTGAGTCACAAATATTAAAGGGGTGAAATGTAGCTTTGTGAATGACCCAACACATTCACAAAGAAATGTGAGTTAAAGATCAGTCATTCTCATTGAAAGCAAGTCTGATAAGAGAGATCCATTCTATGCTTCGTTTTTGTGTATTTTTACTTTTGGTTTTGTACACCAGCTTCAAACAGCTGAAAATATGATATTATTGGCTTTTGAAAATATATTTCACAGCGGTTTAGAGATGGTACAATGATTCTTTACACTATTCATTGTAAATTGTGCATATGCAGGTATCCCTTGTAAAAGAGGCCTTGGTCTCAAATGTTGTTAAAATAAAGGTACAAAAATAAATAGTAACATTGCTTGTTTTGCAACATAAACTGAAATTAGGCGAACATTTTAGAATTTTAGCAACCAGACAATGGCGGAGTGATATCTTCATATTGCGCCTTTAAGTTCAGCAATTACTGTTTATAATTATGAGATATTTTCAGTAGATTTGCAGGTAGGGCTGGGAAATATACATAATTAATTAGATTCATTTGAATGTGTTTTAGCACAATGTTCCAAATTCCTGTATCGCAAGAATCAAAGTTTGTATTTTTTGTTGTTTTTATGAGCATTCTGTCTTTTTGGTCTCGTCTCCTTCGCTCCTTCGGTGCTGTCTGGACTGTGCACCTTCCCACACTAACACCAAGCCCCTCCCCCTGCCACTCACAACAACAAAGACAAAAGATCTTCCTCTCTGACAACAAGCAGTTTAAACTTCATATTTGCATTTGAGGTTTGGTCCAACAGAATCGGTCATATGGACACAGAAACAATACATTATTTTACTGTAATAGACGAGAACTTGACCTTTATAACGATACCCTTTTTATGTCTCAACTCCCAAAATGTAAAACAAAGCAGATCCTACTATAGAGCCCCAAAGTGGAGGTGTCATAATACCCATAAAACCTAGCGGTCAAACAGGGAAATTGTTCTAATGGTTTTTCCACCATAAATTTTAGAAACACTTCAAATAAGGGCTGTATTTCGTATAAGCTTACCCTGGCGTGAAGTTTTGACAAACATGTAAATCTCTCGTGGTCTAGGTGACTTTTATCAATATAAACTACATGACCAAAAATATGTGGACACCTGCTCGTCGAGAATTTCATTCCAAAATCATGGGCATTAATATGGAGTTGGCCCCCCTTTGCTGCTATAACAGCCTCCACTCTTCTGGGAATGCTTTCTTCTAAATGTTGAATTATTGCTGGTGTTGGGTGATTAAGCCTGGGGCTCGGCATTTCAATTCATCCCAAAGTTGTTTGATGGGGTTGAGGTCAGGGATCTGTGCAGGCCAGTCAAGTTATTACACAGATCTCGACAAACCATTTCTGCATGGACCTCGCTTTGTGCACGGGGGCATTGTCATGCTGAAACAGGAAAGGGCCTTCCCCAAACTGTTGCCACAAAGTAGGAAGCACAGAATCATCTAGAATGTCATGTATGCCGTAGCGTTAAGACTTCCTTTCACTGGAACTAAGGCGCCAAGCCCGAACCATGAAAAAAAGCCCCAAACCATTACCTATCCTCCACCAAACTTTACAGTTGCCACTATGCATTGGGGCAGGTAGCGTTCTCCTGGCATCCGCCAAACCCAGATTCGTCTCTCTGATTACCAGATGGTGAAGCGTGATTCATTTATCAAGACAAAGGGTGGCTACATGAAGAATCTCAAACATAAAATAAAACTCTTTCTTGGTTACTACATGATTCCATATGTGTTATTTCATAGTTTTGATGTCTTCACTATTATTCTACAATGTAGAACATTGTAAAAATAAAGAAACTCTGGACTCAGTAGGTGTGTCCAAAATTTTGACTGGTACTGTATGTAAATGTGAAATCATTCAATTTACTACAGGTGGACTCCAATCAAGTTGTAGAAACATCTCTAAGGATGATCAATGGAAACAGGATGCACATGAGCTCAATTTCGAGTCTCATAGCAAAGGGTCTGAATACTTATGAAAATAAGGTATTTCTGTTTTTTTATAAATGTGCAAACATTTCTAGAAACCTGTTTTCGCTTTGTCATTATGGGGTATTGTGTGTAGATTGCTGAGCATTTTTATTTATTTAACCCATTTTATAATAAGGCTGTAAGGTAACAAAATGTGGAAAAAGTCAAGGGGTCTGAATACTTTCCGAAAGCATTGTATACTGGTATTTGGCTCTATTTACAGATTTGAAAATGCTAATTAACATCATAGTAGACATCATGCAAAACTACAAATCCCTGCAAGCTCCTGCACGTCATCTCTAGCTGACACCTTTGCTAATAAGTATTGTGTCAATTTAAAACTTGCACATGACAGTTCACAGAATTGTCTATTTAAAGTAGTGTAGCCAATGTATTAATTACTACATTTAGGGAACATCAGATAGTTCATCCAGAGATTTTTTGCTTTTGCCTAGATTCTGCAGTCTGGTCCAGATCGTCATGGCATTTAAAGTTATTTATGATAACTACATTAGAAGCTAATTCATTTGGGGGGGGGGGGGGGGGTAAATACAGGCAAATATATTGATATTTTACCTTGTCCTAGAGAGATTTACACAGTTATCAAAATGTCACGCCAGGGTAAGTCTACACGAAACACAGCCCTTATTTTAAATGTTTCTAAAATCCCTTATGGGAAAAATGAATGGTGGAAAAACGATTAGAACCATTTCCCTGTTTGACCGCTAGGTTTTATGGGTATTATGACTCATACTGTGGTACACTATAACGAGAGTATCAATGAACATGATTGTGGAAAATGTATAATCACTGCTAGTAGCATTTTAGCTACAGACTGTCATGTGCTAGCTGTTTAGTCTGTGTTTTATGAATGCGCAATAGCATTTAAAGATGCATTTATATCAGGAATTGGAAACTTGTTCTCATTCTGAAAAATAAGCATCATAACCAGGTAGGCAACTTATCTTAACAAATATCTTAACAAAGTGAATGGGCTATGTTGTTCAAACAGTTGGAGAGGACAGGAGGGTGTATTCATAACAGTTCAACTGTTATACCTTGTTAGCAAGCAAATAGATACAAGTTGACGTTAAATATAAAGATTAGCTGGCTACTCACTAGCACGTGGGCTTGTACTTGAGAGATTGTTTATGATATCTGTGTTCATTTTCTATAATGCCTGCTACAAGAAGTGCATTGTGCATGGTTCTGGTTAGATTTGTAACAGAAATTGTATTTTCATAGACAGACTTTAAAGTTAGATCAGTGATTATTGCAAAAAAGCAGGTTAAACTATTTTGATAAAATAACTAAATTATCAGTGGCTCTTATTGTTGTGGAAAGGATATATTTAGCCTAGGTATAATTTGACACGCAGTGTACTGACCTTTAATGTTTTGCATCAAAGCTTATTTAGAGAAAATGTTACATTGTTTCAAATTCATATTGTGAATCGCCCATAAATTTGACCAAATTGTGAAATGATTTTTAGGCGACATCGCCCAGCCCTATTTGTAGGCATCAGATACTCTAGGTTAGGTAACCCAGAATATGACACCATTTTTATTTTGTACCTTGTGTCCTTTTTCATGGGCTTTCTGTATAAGATTGTTGACGTCATCGGCATATGCTGTGGCGGGGTCTGGATGGTCTTGTCTATAGTTGCCTCTGTAGAGGTCAGGGCTCAGAGCCTAGGGGAATGGGGGAAAAGAACACAGTTGGAACATATTTTATAAAAGCACAGCATGTGAAAAACCAACTAAGCAATCAGTCTAAAGAGCAATGAATTTAGGGATGCTTGGATCTAGCATACAGCAGCATAGTGTGCATCATCAAACACTATGAGAATTTTGAGGTAGGCTCAGGAGTGAGAGTAGATTTAATTTCTTCCCGGTACTGGAACTCCTACAGTTGAAGTCGGAAGTTTAGCCAAATACATTTAAACTCAGTTTTTCACAATTCCTGACATTTAATCCCAGTAAAAATTCCCTGTTTTAGGGCAGTTAGGATCACCACTCTATTTTAAGAACGTGAAATGTCAGAATAATAGTAGAGAGAATTATTTATTTCATTCATCACATTCCGAGTGGGTCAGAAGGTTACTTACACTCAATCAGTATTTGGTAGCATTGCCTTTAAATTGTTTAACTTGGGTCAAATGTTTCGGGAAGCCTTCCACAAGCTTCCCACAATAAGTTGGGTGAATGTTGGCCCATTCCTCCTGACAGAGCTGGTGTAACTGAGTCAGGTTTCTTGGCCTCCTTGCTCGCAAATGCTTTTTCAGTTCTGCCCACAAATTTTCTATAGGATTGAGGTCAGTGCTTTGTGATGGTCACTCCAATACCTTGACTTGGTTGTCCTTAAGCCATTTTGCCACAACTTTGGAAGTGTGCTTAGGGTCATTGTCCATTTGGAAGACCCATTTGTGACCAAGCTTTAACTTTCTGACTGATGTCTTGAGATGTTGCTGCAATATATCCACATAATTTTCCTGCGTCATGATGCCATCTATTTTGTGAAGTGCACCAGTCCCTCCTGCAGCAAAGCACCCCCACAACATAATGCTGCCTCCCCCGTGCTTCACGGTTGAAAAGCATTCCCCTTTTTCCTCCCAACATAACGATGGTCATTATAGCCAAACAGTTCTATTTGTGTTTCATCAGACCAGAGGACATTTCTCAAAAAAGTAGGATCTTCGTCCCCATGTGCAGTTGCAAACCGTAGTCTGGCTTTCTTTTTTATGGTGGTTTTGGAGCAGTGGCTTCTTCCTTGCTGAGTGGCCTTTCAGGTTATGTCGATATAGGACTCGTTTTACTGTAGATATAGATACGTTTCTACCAGTTTCCTTTTCCAGCAAGGTCCTTTGCTGTTGTTCTTGGATTGATTTGCACTGTTCCCACCAAAGTATGTTCATTTCTAGGAGACAGAACGCATCTCCTTCCTGAGCGGTATGATGACTGCGTGGTCCCATGGTGTTTACTTGCGTACTTTTGTTTGTACAGATGATCATGGTACCTTCAGGCGTTTGGAAATTGCTCCCAAGGATGAACCAAACTTGTGGAGGTATACACATTTTTTTCTGAGGTCTTGGCTGATTTATTTTAGATTTTCCCATGATGTCAAGCAAAGAGGCACTGAGTCTGAAGCTAGGTCTTGAAATACATCCACAGGTACACCTCCAATTGACTCAAATCATTTCAATTAGCCTATCAGAAGCTTCTAAAGCCATGACATCCTTTTCTGGAATTTTCCAAGCTGTTTAAAGACACAGTCAACGTAGTGTATGTAAACTTCTGACACACTGGAATTGTGATACAGTGAATTATAAGTGAAATAATCTGTCTGTAAACAATTATCTGTCTGAAAAATGACTTGTGTCATGCACAAACTAAATGTCCTAACCGACTTGCCAAAACTATAGTTTGTTAACAAGAAATTTGTGGAGTGGTTGAAAAACAAGTGTTTGTAACCTAAGTGTATGTAAACTTCCGAACTGTATGTGTGCATGTACAGATTTTTTTTTTAAAGACATGTCATTTAACTGTAAAAACGTATAAATTTTAATGTGACATGAACACAACCAGGCATGATGTTTTCATCTGATTGTCAAATAAATCACTTAAAAAAAAGTAGGCTACCTGCGAACATTCACCACTCTAAAATAATTCCACTATCTAAAACAGTTCACTGTGCACCTGCCATTTGCTGAATGGAAAGAGACGTCTATTAAAACACCAAAAAGTGAAATGACATTTGGCGATTGCCATTAGGCACACTTGTAGCCTGAATTGATTGATGCGTCCACTGCTGTCTATGTGCGTCTCGGTTCCGGCCAGTCCTCTCTGTCTTGGCAAAATTGGATTGTTCACGTTGAACCACACTTCATTTTGGAGCGCATACCACCCATTTTCAAGTACATTCTAAAAATGTTAATGTGACTGATAGGTGGTAATGATAAATGATGGCGTAATAGCCTACAGATTTCTTGCCATCTTTGTTTCAATTCTTGTGATATGCTCATGTTTTACCGGTGTGATGTACAGCCACTACTTATTTTGCCGGTAAACCGTACCGGACCGGCTTACTTTCACTCCTGGGTAGGCTATTCAAACATTAGCATGGTTCCAGATCTGTTTGTGCTATGATGTCAACTCCTGACAAATGAGTGACAAGGAGTGACACGTGATGGCTCAAAAAGAACTGAGACCAGGCATGTTACTGTTAAACAAGCAAGCTACAAATTTGAGTTGGTAAGTAATTACATTAGTACAAACTTGAGATACAGTATGTACATATTCTATCTTGCGGTTGAAAATAAGTGATGCTAGATTTTCCGGTTCTCAGTTTAGCGAGACAATTTCTCATATCAACCCACATTAATAATCCATATAAGGTGGTGAGACAGGCTGACGTAGTTCACATAGCATGTAACATTATCGTAGGATATCCTACAACCAGCCACATCAGACTTCATCTATAATATCAAGGTGACAGATCTTAGGAACATACTCTGCCACTTTATCGCTGCATCAAAGAGAAACGGCGCCTTAAAACAGTATGTATCTTATCAGAATAAGAACAGGAACATGACCTGTGGGATTGCTTCCTACTTTACTATGCCTGTTTCACACACTACCCTGTCAAATCCAATGGAGCATGTTGAGTCATGATGTTTTCATTCTGCGGTGGCAGACGGACCGGGATACTTACCACGTGAACAGATTTGCTCTGCTCTGCATTGGCCAACTGGTGAAATTTATAAGGGCTGATGTTAATGAGCGATGACACGTGGCCGTGATAGGCACTGCAAATAGAGGAACATGGAAACACTGATGGTGACAGATGAAATACCAGATTCTCAATGAAATCTAGAGTAAATTCGGTTAATGACGTGTTATAAGTGAACATTGATCATAGAACTCTCTAACACATATGCACATTTAGGGCACACAAAAAAATCACGTTAGCAGAATAATTAACATTTGGACCAGATGGCATATTGTCTAAGACAAATCTGGGTTAGTTAGTGTTTTTACTGCTCTAGAAAGAACAACTTACAAAGAATTTGCAACTGTGCAAAGTATGCAGATGTTATTACTAGAGAGACAACGTTTTAAACTCTGTATTTACACTTCTTCTTTACATTAAGATCAGATCCTGGTTTTAATTTGACCTTCTGTTCTTTTATGTTTTATTCTCCCTATAATATAACAGGTGCAAACTTTTCACTTGTCGCAAACACAAATGCCTACACCCACAGTGTTGACTTACTTGTCCAACGTTATGACGTCTTTGTGGCCTGTGTACTCCCAGGCCAGTCTGAGTGCCAGGTCGTTGGCTTCAGAGCTGAAGTTCAAAGGGTAAAGTTCACTTCAGTTACACAGTCACCACAGAATACACAGACTTGGCCCTGGATATCACAGTTAAGAGTAACACAAGTTTATATTTAACATCCCTGCATAAAGGGATAGAAGGGCCATCTATTGTTGCAAAATATTGGATAACCATACCATCTTCGCATTACAGGGATTTTTCTGCCATTGCAATATTTGGGCGGGCCACCTAAGCATTTTTTACAAACAAAGTTTCTTTTTTTAAATATGATTTTTGATACATTTTTGGGATGGAAATGCGCTTTCAGTGTAAACTAAAACTAGATCAAAAGTATGTAGAAAATATAATAGACCTATATATGTTTTATAATATCATCTTTGAGAACTAACAATCACCAAAATAAAAGCTAGAATTCAAAATTCCCAAAACAATGAATTTAGCAGTTTTGATTTCGTTATTATGCTTGAGCATAAGAACACAGCATTATCCATGGCAAAATGCATAGAATTGCAGGAAATGTGCTTTAAAATTGCAACATGGGTGGTTCAGTGGATAAGAGTCTTGGGTCAGTAATGGAAAGGTTGCTGGTTTGAATCACTGAGCCCACTCTGTGAAAATGTGGTCTGTGCCCTCAAGCAAGGCACTAATTGCTCCTGTAAATTGCTCTGGATAAGAGTGTCTGCTAAATGACCAAATGTTTTTTTTTTACATTTTCTCTCAGCTACATAGATAAATTGTAGAATTGCAGGAAATTGTCTTAAAGGTCCAATGAAGCAGTTTTTTAAATCGTAATATCAAACTTTTATCTCAATATCAAAAAAAATATGCCTTTTTTCAATAAAAATGTCCAAAAACAGCTTCATAGCAAAGAGCAATTTCTCAAGCAAGAATTTAGCTGGGAGTGGTCTGTGTGGGGAGGGGAAAACTGAAAACGAGCTGATCTTGGCTGAGAGATTTAGAACACTCTTTCTTATTGGTTTTTTAACTAATTTACCAACTGGTGATGTCACCAGGCAGGCCAAAACTCAATCCCACCAAAACAGGCTGATTCAAACAGCTCTTACACTAAAAGGGTATTATCATAATTTTCTAAATTTCACAGTATTATTCCAACCTCATAGTATGGACAATTACTGTACATAAAACACAGGAAAATCAAATGGGACATTAAAACATAACAGCTTTAGATGCATATAAACAATATAGATGTAATATAAATCCTAGTTTATATTTACATTGTGGTTTTGTTACAACAAATGACAGATAAAAACATTGTATCATTAGAGCAAAATACTTTTTTGTACAGCTGGGTACTATTAACACTCACATGCATAGTGGTCTTCTGACCATGTTGATGTGTTTAACATAATATTTATACACAAATAGCAGCCTTGTCCACCACAATGTCTAATCTTAAAAACAACTTACAAAATATGCTGTCTGTAATTGATATCACTATGTAGCAATTACATGTGGATATGAGGTAGCAGAGTTCTGGCACTGGTTCTCCATCTAGTACTTCTTGAGATGAATAGGGCCAATTTATACACTTTCAACTATTTTTGCCAAGTCAAAGTCAGTTTGTGAAAGTTTAGCAAGCAAAAAAATATATAATAATTCACTAGGGATATGTGCTTAGATTCATTCAATCAATAAAGCAATAGTTACTGTGTAGAAGTAAAAGAAACTCAACTGGATACCAATGATTCATTCACGTGCTAGTCAAAACTGGAGAAACTGACATTTCCGACTTGCTAACTGGTTGAACATTGTATAACTACAAACAGTTAGCAAACCAGACATGTATGAGTTTCCTAGTTCAGACTAGCACATGAACGCGGCATTATTCAAACATGGTTTTGCCTTGGAGCAAAAAGAGTGTTGTTTAAACTAAAATCAGAAAACATCAAAGTATCAGTTTCAAAGTTTTGATTGCATTAAGGGTATGTTTTATCTTTTACTCTGTACTTTGTTATGAATACAGGTCAAAGGTCTTATTTTTGCAGAATAACAGGTTGTCCAGTCACGTGTAAGGACGCGGTGTCTAGACCAGTTCTGAGAGGTGTCCTAAAAATTGCACGTGTGTGCATTCCAAAGCCCATAGCTGGGACTTGACACTGTTCCAGACCTCATAGAAGATCTGCACTGGTTGGCTTCTCTATCCTTTTCCCTCTCTCTGTGATGTTCAGTCCTGCTGAACTCTGTCTTTCAGTCTGTCTGTATGTCTGTCTCTATCTGCCTGTTTACACACACATGTTACTGTAACTTTGGACAGAGTAACCTTGATTTTTGTAATGGAGAAGCCATATTTCAAAATGCCAGTGAGTGTTTGCAAATTCTACCATCTTTGGCTCAGTGCTTATCTGTTATTGAGCTGAGCTCTTGATGCAAAAAATGGTAATTGTTCACGAGAAGTAGATACAATGTTTGTGTTCACAAACCACCCTCATACTATCATTTTGACTCCAGAGGCATTTTGATATCATGGCTGAATAGTGGTTTATTAAATTGTTCAAATGTTTCATGACTTTGTCAATCAACTTGTTCTTCATTAATCTAAATAATTGTTTAGTGTTTCTGTACCAATATTTTTATTTAATGTAACTAGGCAAGTCAGTTAAGAACAAATACTTGCTTACAATGGCGGTCTACCCCAGCCGGGACAATTCTGCGCTACCCTATGTGACTCCCAATCACAGATGATTGTGATATAGCCTGGAATTGAACCAGGGTCTGTAGTGACACCTCTTGCACTGAGATGCAGTGCCACTCAGGAGCACAATATGGAATTTTTTAAAAGTCCACCTAATTCCGTTTTAGTAATTTGATAGATAGGACCACTGTGCCACTCAGGAGCACAATATGGAATTTTTTAAAAGTCCACCTAATTCCGTTTTAGTAATTTGATAGATAGGACCTTTATTTGAATATAGGTTTCTCTGGAGACATAATACTACGTTATCCATACCACCAGAGGGTGGAGGGGGATCTGTATCAGTGATTTTGACCAGATAGAAAGATCACCTGCAGAGATATACAGTGCCTTCAGAAAGTATTCATATACCTTGACTTATTGTAAATGAGAACTTGTTCTCAACTTGCCTACCTGGTTAAATAAAGGTGAAATAAAATAAATAAAAATAAAAATTCCACAGCTTGAATTTCAAATGTATTAAATAGATTTCCTTTTCCTAACCCATCTACAGACAATACCACATAATGACAAAGTGAAAACATGTTTTTAGAAATTGTTGCCATTATTATTTTCAAAATTCTTCAAGCTCTGTCAAATTGGTTGTTATTCATTTACAACCATTTTCAGGTTGTAGATTTAAGTAAAACCTGTAACTCGGCCACTCTGGAACATTCACTGTCTTCTTGGTAAGCAACTCCAGTGTAGATTTGGCCTTGTGTTTTGGTTATTGTCCTGCTGAAAGGTGAATTCATCTCCCAGTGACTGGTGTAAAGCAGACTGAACCAGGTTTTCCTCTAGGATTCTGCCTGTGCTTAGCTCCATTCCTTTTCTTTTTTATCCTAAACCCCCCCCCCCCCCCCCCCCCCCCAAACCTTAACAAGCACAGCCATAACATGATGCAGCAAACACTATGCTTGAAAATATGAAGAGTAGTACTCAGTGATGTGTTGTGTTGGATTTGCTCTGAACATAACACTTTGTATTCAGGAAATAAAGTTAATTTCTTTGCCACATTTTTTGCTGTTTAACTTTAGTGACTTATTACAAGCAGGAGGCTTCTTTGCGAGGCATTGGAAAATCTCTCTGGTCTTTGTGGTTTAATCTGTGTTTGAAATTAATTGCTCGACTGAGGGACCATACAGATAATTATGTGTGGGGTACAGAGGTGAGGTAGTCATCCAAAAACCCTGTTAAACAATAGTATTGCACACAGAGTGAGTTCATGCAACTTATTATGTGACTTGTTAAGCAAATGTTTACCCCTGAACTTATTTAGGCTTGCCATAATGAAAGGCTTAAATACCTATTGACTTTTAATTTTTAATTAATTTGGAAACATTTGGAAAAACATAGCTTCACTTTGACATTATGGGGTATTATTGTGTGTGACAAAAAAAATGCAATTTAATCTATTTTAAATTCAGGCTGTTACACAACAATTGGAAAAAGGCAAGGGTTGTTAATAGTCTTTTAAAAAATGTATTTAACTAGGCAAGTCAGTTAAGAACAAATTCTTATTTACAATGACTGCCAACACTGGCCCAATTGTGTGCCACCCTGTGGGACTCTCAATCACGGCCGGTTGTGATACAGCCTGGATTCAAACCAGGGTGTCTGTAGTGACACCTCAAGCACTAAGATGCAGTGCCTTAGACCGCTGCGCCACTCGGGAGCACTTTCTGAAGGCACTGTTTAAAAACATTGACTGAAATGACCATGTACATACCCTGAGTTGACAAAGTAGCAAACAGAGAGCTTTTCAGGTAGAGTAGCCTGCAGCCTCTGGGCGTACTGGACAAGGTTATCATGCAGGAAGCGTGAGTTAGTATTCAGTAGTTCCATCTGTTCAGCCCCAGCCTTCACCACCATTGGGTGACTGTGACCCACTGGGGAGTCAAGCACACAACCATAGAATTGGTCTTCAAGTTAATGGCAATCATATAATTGAAATCGCTCAATTTTTTTGGTATCATTCTGCTGGGCTGCAGAAGTGTTGGCTTCCTGATATTAGGTAGTGATGAGGGAAAGGGGTAATACTTTACAAAATGTAATTGTGTTGCTCTTGCATGGAAATACAGTACCAGTCAAAAGTTTGGACATACCTACTCAATCAAGGGCTTTTCTTTATTTTTTACTATTTTCTACATTGTAGAATAGTAGTGAAGACATCAAAACTATTAAATAACACATATAGTATAATGTAGTAAACAAGTATTAAAGAAATCAAAATATATTTTATATTTGAGATTCTTCAAAGTAGCCACCCTTTGCCTTGATGACAGCTTTCCACACTTGGCATTCTCTCAACCAGCTTCATGAGGTAGTCACCTGGAAGGCATTTCAATTAACAGGTGTGCCTTATTAAAAGTTAATTTATGGAATGTCTTTCCTTAATGCGTTTGAGACAATCAGTTGTGTTGTGACAAGGTAGGGTTGGTATATAGAAGATAGCCCTATTTGGTAAAAGAACAAGTCCATATTATAGCACTTGATGGTTTTTGCAACTGCACTTAAAGAAACTTTCATAGTTCTTGACATTTTCATTTTTGTATTGACTGAACCATGTCTTCAAGTAATGATGGACTGTCGTTTCTCTTTGCTTATTTGAACTGTTCTACCTATTTTGATTTCTTTAACACTTTTTTTTGGTTACTACATGATTCCATGTGTTATTTAACAGTTTTGATGTCTTCACTATTATTCTACAATGTAGAAAATAGTACAAATAAAGACAAATCCTGGAATGAGTAGGTGTGTCCAAACTTTTGACTGGTACTGTACATTAATTTCTATTGGGTTTAGTCAGTCAAAAGCTAGCAAACTTAGTATGCAATACACCTGTCAGTTTCTCCATCAGATCCTGTGACCATATCATGTTCTACACTAAAATCATTGCAGTGAGTGTGTGATGTCACTGTCTATGTAAGTGAATAATGTGTTTGTGCCTGCGCTCACCGTGTGCAACGTTGTTGATGCAGTCCAAGTATCGCACACCATTCTCGTCATACATGTACTGGCCTTTGGCCCGCACAATCTTGATGGGATCATGGCTGAAGAACACCTTACATGATGGACTGAAAGAGAACGGAGTCTTAATACATTGATACTGTAGCAATTGGTGGTCATGGTGGTAATCCTGGTTCTTGGTTGCAGGGAAATGTGCACTCACTACCTCCTGTGCCATAAAGGGCAAGGCATCTAGGCATAACTATAAATAAGTGTACTTACATATAGGAGGCAAAGATACTAAAATTGACTTGTCTTAAAAAAAAATAACCTTCTTTATTCGAAATGCAATTCAGTAAAATGAATAAGGTTGGTCTCAAAATAATGCATAGCCAACCACTATCCTTAGGCTTCCCTGTCAGCTTATATAATAAAAGAGCATCATTATCGTTGCACACATAAAGTCACGATAACCTATACCTTTTACGCAAAATATAATTGTTGTGTTGAAAAGAAGGAAACTTTAAAAAGTATCCTATTTCAGTTAGACCACGTTCTTTCACTTCTGGTTTGAGACAAGAGATGACACGTATTTCAAGTTATTGTGTGGCATGTTGGTAACGTTAACTCTCGAATTGAGAAAGGACTCACGTTCTCTGTCAGGCATTGCTTATAGCATACACATTCGATAAAAATTACATTATTTCAATGTTCCCGAAATAGAAAGTCCCTGTGATATAGCTTTATTGTAATTACATTTAAAATACTTTCTTATAGTCTCAGCAAACAGTGCAGAATTTGGAAGACATTTGACTATTAAACACAGTAGCATACAGGCTATAAAAAAAACGATGTCTTACCCAATGTGCTTTTTCCGAAGATCGATGGTCTTCTCCTTAGGAAACATTTCTGCTGTCATCCTGGCGTTCTTTCATTCAGAGAAAATGATCAGTTGTCCCTCATTTATCTCCGTTTTGTCAGTCCAGAAATTGCGTTGCAACGGACCCGCGCAGGCACACGCACGCACACGGATTTGCAGCACAATACTGCCCTCTAGACACATTTTCATTTCTGCTGTGAAAACGGCAACGCAAGGACACTGACCGCAAATCACAGCTGGTGACGCATGATCAGCCTATAACTCATGATAAAGTACTGAATTACTACACGAAACCTATTCGTGCAGTAGTGAATATGAAAAGACATGTAGGGATTGTGTAGTGAATGTGTAGTTGATGCACTACTCAAGATACACAAGTAGAGTTTGGTAGTGTTAATTAGGAAAACAAAAGTTTTAATAAACAGGTAGAGATTTTTACTACTTGATATCGGTAGTAAATAAGTAGTCAAAACATTACAGCTTTACTACACAGGCTTTCAATAGTAATCAGGTAGAGTTTTTAATACTTGATATTGATCATAAATAAGTAGTCACAACACTACAGCCAGATGACATCGGCTTTTCCTGACCTCAGAAGAAGACAAACAGGATTGTTGGTTGCTGTTTGCAGTATGTTCATATTCATATACTTACCCATTCTACTTACCTCTTTTGACCTGTTGCCAAGAAGGCCATCGACATAAGAACACTGATGGCCATCGTCGGTAAGATTAACATTGTTTATCAAATATTTTTCTGTGTTGTATTATGTGCAGTGGCAACCCGTCATTCCGGGCAGAGCCCCACCTGTTTAGCTGTTTTGTATGTTATTTTGTCATTAATACGTGACACATATCAGTTTGCAATTAAAATATATATATATATATATATATAAAAAATAAAGCTGCATAAAAACTTGGTCTCTATTTTGCTTTCTTGAGTAAGGCAGCTCCATAATGCAGGTGTTTCAGCCTAGCTCAGTGGTGGGGCAGCCAGCGGAAAATACACAGAGTAGGGGTTGGTAATGTTCTCTAGTTGCGCCATAATTGGTTCAGTGTTCTGTCACTCATGGGGACACCACGTCGCCACAAAATCTACGGGTAGAGTTAGAAAATTCAAGACCCTTGGATGCTGCCATAGAGTTACATTAGAAGGGCCCATCCAAGAAGGTTCAAGGTCATTGGCCACAGATAAAACAACATCAAATCACATTATATCTACCGTAGCTTTGATTGGACTGATTGTGTCAACATCATACTTTCAAAATCTTAGCTAGCAAGCTAGTGTAACCGATGTGAAATGGCTAGCTAGTTAGCGGTGGTGCGTTTCAATCGGTGACGTCACTCGCTCTGAGACCTGAAGTAGTTGTTCCCCTTGCTCTGCAAGGGCCGTGGCTTTTGTGGTGCGATGGGTAATGATGCTTCGTGGGTGACTGTTATTGATGTGTGCAGAGGGTCCCTGGTTCGAGCCCGGGTAAGTGCGAGGGGACGGACAAAAGTTAAACTGTTACACTAGCAGTCACCATCATGAGTCAAGTCAACAATCTACTGGCAAATCATTTTCAATCCTTGTCATATGAAGAGAAATAAATGAAGAGAAATTATAGATAAAATGCATCGGTGCTCATCGGTCCTTGGACATAAACATTACCCAACAAGTTGGAAATCGCAAATTCAACAGTGAGTGGTTTGGAAGGAAACAGTGACTAACTGCAAGCAATTGCAAAGCAACGCCTGCTATTCAGGGGAGTGTGTGTCTAGTCCAAGTCTGGGTTTAAGGGTCACTTTTCCAAGCTTAAAAGGAAAACTTTCGACATTGGCCATGCTGTCAATCCAGTATCCGTTCTGCCGCGCTCAAAACAACTGGAAACTCGGAACTGGAAAATCTCAGACTTCAGTGAGTTCAAGACAATTGGGAACTCTGGAAAAAAAAGAGCTCCGACTGGGAGAATACGTTTTGAATGGTTATCCAACTCGGAATTGCAAGTCGGGAACTCGGGCCTCTTTCTAGAGCGCCGACCTGAAGATCACATCATCATGATTCGACCTTGTTTTTTTCCAACTTCCCAGTTGTCTTGAAAGCACTATAAATCCAGAGAATGCCAGACTTTGATGACAAAATTTGCCCACGAACGATCGCCGCGCCACCTTCCTGTTTAAGTGAGCACAGCACAACAAGGTGAGTCCAAAAATGTTTTGTATGCTGCTGCATAAATTATGTAATATGCCAGGGAGATATGTATACTGTAGCTAAGAAAGTAATATTAAGCGTATGTTGTGTTAGCTGTTAGTAGCACATGTGCCTCACTCACCCTAATAATTTGGTCCCTTTTCCCTTTATAACTTAGCCTACTGTTCTGCCTTGGTGGTGCACATGTATCCTATAGCCTGTTTTAGAGAAATGTCATAATCGAATATTGTAAGAGCTTTCATTGTCACCTTTATTTATCATACGGTTCTGACTTGGTGTACATGGAGAATACTTTAAGTATGGTCCATGTTCTGAATTCTGTCGCTGTACATTTCAAAAGTGCTGAACAAATAGTTATATTGACTATGGCCGTCCTAGCTCGCTCACTAATGTCTTGATCAAAATTACGGATTGCCTCTTATCTGCTCGTCATCCCTTCATGCCATAGTTTGTACATCTCAATTGTAAGTAGAAACCGCATGTTTTTAAGCAAATCAGCAATTTCAACAGTTTTTATACGACAGTAAATGAGGCTGAATGAACTGTTTGGCAGCCAGACAAGGCTCCGCTGATAGCCAGGTGGAGCAGTGGTAACGTGTTGAGACTGCTGTTGGAACTCTGCTGTTGACAAAACGTTGTTTTATTTATTTAACCAATATTTAACTAGGCTAGTCATTTTAGAACAAATTCTTATTCACAATGACGGCCTACCCCGGCCGATGCTGGGCCAATTGTGCACCGCCCTATGGGACTCCCAATCACGGCCGGTTGTGATACAGCCTAGAATCAAACCAGGCTCGGTTTTGACACCTCTAGCACTGAGATGTAGTGTCTTAGACCGCTGCGCCACTCGGGAGCCCAAACAGTTTGTGGGCACCGTTTGTGGGCACAGTTTGTAACCATTATCGTGTAATTCATGTATTATTTAGTGTTGTGTTGTGTAGTGGCTTTGCTGGTTTGCCCCACCAATATTTACGTGCTAAAATTGCCACGGCTTATGTGACCTCTGTTAGCAGATGACTGATAATGGCTTATGAGATTGTCTCTTGTGCTTGTGGAAATGTGGCTGCAACAAAACAGAGGATCTGAATATAGTTAAGTCAACGCTAAATGAAGACAAGGCCTCAAAGGGATTAACAAAAAAAGTGTAAATATGTAATTTAATATGTATTTAATGACATTTAAAAAAAAATTATGTTTGTATTATCTTATTTATTGTTTGATGATATAACTACAGTTAGAAACTTGATGAAATAACATGTGCACTAGTCTAGGAGTGACACAGTAGTGAAACAAGATGTCAATAGTCATTTGAATAGGCAAACAGTAGTACATATGCCAGTTTTCAATAGTAATTCAAAAGGGTTTATGTAGGTAATGAAAAAGGATCAGGAGCAGTCAGTAGTGATCAGTATTGAAACAACACTACACACAAATGGCAGTAGTAATTCAGTAGGACTGAGTAGGCATACAGCAGTAATGTAGGCATACGTAGTAATTCTAGTGAACATGTAGGAATTGTGTAGGTATGTGTAGGTTAAGTAGTACAGTATATACCCAAAAGCTCAGTAGTTACACAGTAATCATTAAGGGAGAATTATGTTCTGATTTGAATAGGAAATATGTAGTTCACCAGTCCCGTATGGTAACAAACACTGACACGGTAGACAAACACCCACAACCCAAACGTGAAACCAGGCTACCTAAGTATGATTCTCAATCAGGGACAATGATTGACAGCTGCCTCTGATTGAGAACCATACGAGGCCGAACACAGAAATCCCATATTATAGAAAAACGAACATAGGCAACCCACCCAACTCACGCCCTGACCATACTAAAACAAAGACATAACAAAGGAACTAAGGTCAGAACGTGACAGTACCCCCCCCCCCCCCCCCCCCCCCCCCCCCCCCAAAGGTACGGACTCCGGCCGCAAAACCTAAACCTGTAGGGGAGGGTCTGGGTGGATGTCTACTCCACCATAGTCTTTGTCCGCCTCCTCAACCGCCTCCGTGGCCTCTTTCGAGCGGCGACCCTCTCCGCCGACCTCAGACTGGGGACCCTAGCAATGGGCCCCGAATGAACGGGAGATTCCAGCAGCGCCGGACAGGCGGGAGACTCCGGCAGCGCCGGACAGGCGGGGGGCTTCCACCGGAGGGCTGGTGCGTGGAGGTGGCACCGGATAGACCGGACCGTGAAGGCGCACTGGAGCTCTTGAGCACCGAGCCTGCCCAACCTTACCTGGTTGAATGCTCCCCGTAGCCAGGCCAGTGTGGCGAGGTGGAATAGCCTGCACTGGGCTGTGCTGGCGAACCGGGGACACCATGCGTAAGGCTGGTGCCATGTACACCGGCCCGAGGAGACGCACTGGAGACCAGATGCGCTGAGCCGGCTTCATGGCACCTGGCTCGATGCCCACTCTAGCCCGGCCTATACGAGGCGCTGCAATGTACCGCACCTGGCTAAGCACGCGTACTAGGGACACCGTGTGCTCCACCGCATAACACGGTGCCTGCCTGGGCCCTCTCGCTCTCCGGTAAGCACAGGAAGTTGGCGCAGGTCTCCTACCTGACTTCGCCACACTCCCTGTGTACACACCCCGTGTGCCCCTCCCAAGGGGATGTGCAGCGTGGTAAGTGTCCATAATGTTTAATCAAACACAACAGAACACTGGAACAAAACAATAAACGTGAATAAACGAAACAGTTCCGTGTGGTAACAAACACTGACACGGAAGACAAACACCCACAACCCAAAAGTGAAACAAGGCTACCTAAGTATGATTCTCAATCGGGGACAACGATTGACAGCTGCCTCTGATTGAGAACCGTACTAGGCCAAACACAGAAATCCCAAATTATAGAAAAACGAACATTGACAACCCACCCAACTCACGCCCTGACCATACTAAAACAAAGACATAACAAAGGAACTAAGGTCAGAACGTGACACTAGTAATTTTTCATGAGGGATTGGCACTCATAATAATCAAAACTCTAAAATTGTGATAGTGTAGGCCTCTGAAACAACAACAGTGGTCAAATTTAATAACGTACAAGAAGAGCTGTTGAAGCCCTAATATTCAGAGAATTGTCAGGAGTGACTTAAAAGGACTGTACATTAAGACTTTAAAAGGTTATTTGAAAGACTGCATTTATTTGGCTCCAACAGTACAGTCATATGAAATGGTTTTGAAATAATGCGTGCAGAAGTATCCATAATCTGAAAGCAAATTGTATTCATTTGCAAACTTGTAAAAAATGAGTGATACAAATGCAGAATAGGAAAAAAAACATAACAGAAATTAAATGTAAGTTATTCAAAACCTGTGAGATGGACTTAGCTATTGCATTTACGTTTTAGAATACTTAGACTATGTTCAATTGAAGTTATATCTTTACTTTTCCAGCTTCTATTAGGTTGCATTACTGCACTGAGGGACACAGGCTATAGTGTAAGGAGGATGTTAAAAGAAATGTCAGTATATATGTCAGAAAAAAGGGCTCTGGTAAATTTGCCACTAAAAAAAAAAAAAGTGGTGTTGAAAAGTGGGTGCCTGGTACTTGGTGGGTTAAAGAAGTGTGTATCAACTATGTGGGGACCAACCACTACCAGCCTTTAAATGTGTGTAACTTCATAATATATAATTGAACAAAGATACAAAGATACAAAGAAGAATCAGCTGTACGTTAACTGAAGACACAGCACCATCGTAGTACAAAATCTTACGAAGGTTCTAAATAAAAGACAGACCAAATCATAGACAAATTATATGTTTTCTATCACACTTCTAACAACTTAAGAGCAAATGATTTGTGGACAGCAATTGAGGCTACAATAAATCAATTCAAATCAAGCCTTAAAAATATGGATAACAAGAAAGCCTATATTTACAAGTTTGTAACTAAAAATGTAACTTGTCAATCAAAACATTTGTATTTTTTCTAAGCCAGTGTAGTGGTACTTTTCATGGGAGACAAATTGACTAACATATTGTCCTGATAATAAATGTATGTAACTGTTATTAATCTGCATTCTGATGCTGCACATATCAACCAAAGCATAAATTGCACTTTTGTCAAATAAGCAGATATTAAACTCCACATTTATAATTCACTATACATACTACATTCAAACTACATTCAATGCAAAGAGAGAAATAGAGAAAGAACAATATTATCATATTTATGCTGCTTGTCAGGGACAGACAACATTTTAGCCAAGCCCATCAACACTTTCTTGTTTTATGAATACAATTGCATGCCAAGGTAAGGCCTGCAAAATTGGGAGTGAACTAGCATTGTAAATACCTGACCAATACATCAATTTGATGATAATGACAAACTTCCTTCACATCTAATGTACTTGTGTGACATCTCAATGACAATGCACCACTATAATAGACAAAATCTGAAAAAAACGGTATCAGGACCTTCAAAAGCTACCCCCATTTTATAAGGAATGCCTGTTAAAAACCAAAATGCCTTCTTTAAGAAAAATACAAAAATAAATAATGTAACACTTAAAATAGTGAGACAAATATAAAAAGTATATGCACAAAATGTTTTAAACTGTTACATGAAAAATGATAAAGAAACCTCTGTTGTCTTATGGTTGTCATGGATAGGTAATACTCTTTAGAGATTTTTCTAACAAGATGATAGCACCATAATGACACCACACTGTAACAGATGACCTACTGTTCAAACGCATACTATTTACTTTGTGACATAGCTGATAACCCTGTACAGTTGGGGTGGAGTGGTCAAACTTGTCACAAAAACAACAAAAATATCACATTTATAGAGTGGACATGTGCTGATATTACATATAAGCCCCATTTATACATTGTGCTAACATGGGTCCTTTGTCCTGATCTTGTCTACGTTCTGATTGTGCCCACATTTCCAGAAATGTGTCTACACATTGTATTAAAATGTGTCTGTTATCCGTCCACTGTGCCTGCATTGTGACCAGATTTCCTGGCCCCTTCCTTTATGGAAATTGTTTCACAGTTATTCTTTAAAAATAATATGTGTTTATTTATTTTAAGACACATATTGATGTAATCAATCAATGGTGCCACCGGTCAATGATTTTACAGGAAAATGTACAATTTAATTGGTCTCTCTGTACAGATCTGTCTACACTTGTAAGATATCCAGACACAACGCCTCCAGAGGTTGGCAGGATGATCTGATCACAATGGATCATCATTTTAATTGTCTACACCTATTAAAAAATGTGGGCACAATCAGAATGTGGACAAGATCAGGACAAAGGACGCAAGTTAGAACCAGGTATAAATGGGGCTAGAGGGTCAGTTTGCCAGACACAGATTAAGCCTAGTCCTGGACTAAAAAGTATGCTCAATAGAGATTCTCCATCGAAAATGCTTTTTAGTCCAGGAGTAGGCTTAATCTGTGTCTGGGAAACCGGCACATATTGTACTAATTGATTCCTAATCATACAATAACTGTTCCAAATAGCATTATGCATCAAATATCACTGTGCATAAGGGCATTGTTAGAATTAGGACATCCTTGGCATTATGAAATTAAGAAACAGGCTCAATTTTATTTCCAAATTGCTATGGAATGTGATGTAAATGGCAATGAATACAATTATGGGTTACAAATGGAAGCAGGGCCATTCAACTGAAATGAAATGTGTTACCTATTGAGCCTGTCCATGTAATACACCATTTACATTGCGTAAAAAAAAATAGATATATATATAGAGAGAGAGAGAAAAGGAAGAATGCTGCATGTGGTAGAGACATGATCCAGTTGAGGCAAACTGCCGTTTGACATTTGGAAAAAACAATAATTATCTAGTAAAAAATGATGCATTTTTCCGAAAGGCATTTTTACCTGCAAATGTACCACACTGAATTACCAGGTCATAATGTTAAAAAATCTTATTGTTGCACACATATTGCTGAAAATAAACACTGCATTTAAATGTAAAGATACAATAAACTTGCAGTGAAGCACATTGTAACTCACCGACTGTATTTTCCACTTAATGGCCAGCAATGAACAAGTGTTATTATAATATTATAAAACTTGGTGTTTGCAAATCAGTGTAAAAGCTGATGCTGTGTAATCATCTTTGCTACCAACTGAAATTCCCTTTCTGTTACACAGAAGCTTATGTTCATTTGAATACATAATGTACATGCCATATTATTAACACCCAGTAATATCAACGTTTAATACATACTAACAGTGCGCAAAATAGGTGCTTTTATACTTCAACAATTTACAAGAGGTTGCCATTCCGCAATAAACACCATTCCAATTACTCAAAGCAGGTTAAAAAGGAAAGGAATGAACAAAAGCTTGAGGCACCAAAGGCTATTATACATACAACTTTTTTTTAAAGTAAGTAGAAAAACAAACTTCAACTAAAAAGGCAGAATTCCATTGACCCTCTTGACCTTGTAGTGTTGTGACTGCAACATTGTTACAGGCAGGCACTCCTTGATTGGCAGGAGAGATGATTGTAATCTCTCTGCCGAGGCCCACTGTCTCCCCTACTCCAAGGGATCCCAAACAAGTCTGTTCAATCTGAAGTCCTTGTCAGCCTAGCTCATTTCCGATTGGCTGTGCACAGTGCATTGAGCTCTAACACTCTTCTCCAAGTTCAATAACAAGTGGCCGTTGACAGGGAAAGGGCCCTGGGACTCAAGACAAGTGCATCTGTGAAGACCTGCATCTATTGACCAGATCTCACCACAATAAAGAAAATCAACCCAACTTTACTTCCTGGGGAACAATTCTTTTCAAGCCACCAGCCAAGGCGTGACTCCCTTTGGAACATTAAAAGAAAAAGGAACAAATAAAACCAAAAATGTTGAGCTTTCTTTTTTGAGTATGTAAGAATGACAGCCAGATAGTGTTTTGCTGAAGCCATACAATTCGACCACATCAATGAAATATGTATATTAATACATATAAATATAGTTTAGGACAGTCATCATGCTTTTTGGGGCGTGTGTTTTGTTGGGATGGAGTCTTTTAAGCTAGTAGTATGGCATTAATGTATGGTGAATGCGAGAGCTAGAGCTGTTAAGAGCCAGTTCAGATCCCTCCAACGCCTCCTTCTCCTCATCCTCTGTTGTCACAACCTCCTTACTCCCCTTGAATCCGAATTAGCCATGACGTTCCAATCTGTGCCCGAGCACTCTGGTCATGCAAGGACTGGGACTAAACATCATTGTGTGTGTGCAAGTTCTGCCGATTGCCAAAGATCTGGACTCCAAGATGCGGATGTGAGAGTGACACAGAGCGAGGTGAGTAGAAGCAGTTAGGAGTGATGGACCTTTGCTCTTTTTCGTTGTACACATAGGTTTCTTTATTTTATATTTTCCACTAAAAATAATTATAAATACCCCAACAACAATTTTTTTTAATTTTTTTTTTTACAAACCATGCTTTCGGGTTAGATTGATCACTGCAAGAAAAACAACAGAGAGAACGATGTAGTGAGATGAGGTAAGAAAGAAATGGGGTGAATCATTTTTAGGTAAGGATTTTTAGGCCTGACATTTTTTATTTTTTACACCACTCAAATATTTATGTGAACTAGAGGTCTTCATGGGTTCAAAGAATTGGACCTGTTCCGAAATGGACCATTCCTACCCGTACCCGATGTGCATAAATAAATGTTTTAAATATAGAGACCTGTTCCGAACGGACCCGAGGACAACTAGACCCGTTCCGTATAGAACTTGTCGGATCAAGACCTGGTACAATCCGATCCGAGTGAGGGAAGCAGCAGAAAAGTCATTTTTTTAAGCTACTTTATTAACTGGAGCTGATAAAGTGTGAGAGGAGGGAGAGAGAGGTGCAGCTCTAGCAGGCAGGGGAGGGGCCGTACTGTGAGTTTGTGACATGGGGAGCAGGGAGGAAGGGAAGAGAGACAGCAACCAAACCAAGCCGACTCGCGCTATAGTAGAGGAATAGCTACCATAGCTAGGTTATTTATGATCAAATAACCTAGTACATGTACATGTCTTGACAGAATCAAACCGGTGGACGTTAGCTAGCTAAGCCAATTCAGGCTGCAATGCATGCACTTTCTCATCCTACAGTTACAAATAACAACAACTCCATTCACATACAGTATGAAGTAGCAGCCTACCTGTTGGCTCTTGGTCGTCGTAGCCTATCCTTCTCCTTTAACTTTTAATTCCGTCATTTTAATTCCCTCTTCTATTGATTTATATCTCCTAACCACACATGGAGGCGCTATGACTATAGCCTGTTTGACTTATAGCTTGATGACTTATAATTGGTTAACATCAACAACAAGCTACACGCACCACGCTCCACTCTCTTGAAAAGCAAGAGCAGCAGTATAAATTATAACATTTCTCTCTCTACTACAGCAGTCGTGTGTATGTCTGTATGGGCCCTTCCGGACAAGTCAGTTAAAATTACACATACCCGAGACCCGTGACAATCATATCAGATCCGACCAGACCCTTGACATTATTTCTAATTCTGGATCCGGACCCGCTTGGGTCCCGTATTGGGTCTCAGGTATTCGGGTACAGGTGGATCCGTGAAGACCTCTAATGTGAACCGACAAAAAAATACATGCATATGACATGCACACTATGTGTGTGTACTGTGATTTTAAAAAGCTTACATTACTGAGATAATGCTTACCTTTTGCCAACAACCAGGCATTGGTAGTCCGTCTGGGCCCTAGTAAGGGGAGAAGAAAGGGAAGAAATGACTAGTTAGTGTCACAAAATGGTGACAGAAACAAACATGCTTTTTTTTTGCTCCGAACTGATATTAGTTCACAAATGTTTGTTTGATGTTGTGCCTCTAAGTCTCAGATTATGTGGTACAAGGTCTGTGAAGAAGTGTACCGACATTTCTCCAGCACAAGCCCCATGTACAAAAACAGTGTTGTTATTTCAAGACTAGCTTCCCAAAAATATGATCATGTCTGTGATGGAATGCAATCGGCATATAACCAAGCGATAGAAGATATTTGATTGACAGACACAGGGCATTCATCTCACTGGTCAACCCCAAAGCCAATTCCTCCTTTGGTCGTCTTTCCTTCCAGTTCTCTGCTGCCCATGACTGGAACGAATTGCAAAAATCTCTGAAGCTGGAGACTCACATCTCCCTCACTAGCTTTAAGCACCAGCTGTCAGAGCAGCTCACAGATCACTGCACCTGTACATAGCCCATCTGTAAACAGCCCATCTATCTACCTACCTCATCCCCATACTGGTATTTATTTATTTATTTTGCTCCTTTGCACCCCAGTATCTCTACTCGCACATTCATCTTCTGCCGATCTACCATTCCAGTGTTTAATTGCTATATTGTAATTACTTCGCCACCACGGCCTATTTACTTCCTTAACGTACCTCATTTGCACTCCCTGTATATAGACTTTTTGTTTTCTTTTGTTCTACTGTATTATTGACTGTATGCTTTGTTTATTCCATGTGTAACTCTGTGTTGTTGTATGTGTCGAATTGCTACGCTTTATCTTGGCCAGGTCGCAGTTGCAAATGAGAACTTGTTCTCAACTAGCCTACCAGGTTAAATAAAGGTGAAATAAATAAAATACAAATAAAAAAGTGAGAGAGGAAATACAGTACACTACTTCACAGACATTGACAGACATGATAATATTACGTTTTTTGTTGTTGAGAATGGTACATTAATCAATATAATAATTTAAAAGATCTGCCAGTAAATTTAACATATCACTTATGTTTTATTGAATTACTTGTGTAATTTAGATGTTTCATGTTTAATTGGCTTGTCTTGTCTTCAACCAAAATGTAATGGGAAAATGTAATGGCATGCTCACATTTGATAATATTTTAACACATTTCAATGAATTCTCACTCATGCTGGTTACATACAGTGACATTTATCTCATCATGCAATGATATATGGTCCTCCCTTAGGTTTATATTCAGTACATTTTATCAAATTATCCAAAGTTATGATTAATCCATGTGCCATTGTGTAGGGTCTATACTCCTAAAGATGTGTGAAATTGCAAACATAGAGCAAACATTTGACATATTACACTCATGAAGTGTAATTTGTTCTGTGATAAGAATAATATGTGGATGCATACCACTATACAGTAACATGCATCTAAACTAGCTTAATATACTCACTCAAGAAGGACCCTTAGCACAAAAGCAATCATCAGTTCCATGCATTACACAACATCTGTTAACACCATCTCAGAAATCACACAAGATAACAACACTTCTCCCCGAAACCAAACAAGAATTACAAATTTGAGTTGGCATTGGAAAGGTCTGGGGCAATAACTGATTTCACATCTTCTCTCCCTGGTCATGGTGTGCCCAATTGGTACAAATACAGAAGGGGTAGAGGGGGTTAAAGGTAGGAGAGGTAAGGTCCATGTTGCCATTGCATGGAAACACATCAATAAAGAAGAGAACTGAAGGAGCTTGCCATGGTTAAAGTCTGTTTAGGAACTAGGGATGTTAAAGTACTTTGGAAGGGAAGTCCATTTAAGGAATTATGTTTTTTTTTTTTTATAGGAAAGCGTCCCTGTACACTGATTGAGAAAGTCGGGGAGGGGGATTCAGTTAGAGAATATCAAGGGAGAATATCAACAGATCCACTGCTTGTGTGCTTTACATTTACGTACAGTGGCATTCAATTGCAGATTACAGTAGGTCTGTACCTGATAAACATGTAGTTAAGAAGGGCTGCTTGCAGTCAGACAGTTAGTCAGGAAGAAGTGTGTTTTGAACTAAAATGAAATAAAATAGATAATAAATGTCTGAAAAACCTAGAGGTGATTTAGCATGTGAGCTGGTTGTAATTTGGAGTGGGAGTTGGTGGGGGTATGGATGGCTGGGTGGGTGGCTCCAATCCTCATGCTAAAGCCATGCATGGGTAAGGAAAGCAAAACGGTGGCTTCTCATTGGTCATTTTTCAGTGGCAAAGGTCAGTAGCATGCACGGGAGAGGTAAAGGAAAAGAGGAATACTGTACCAATTGGCACGGGGCATCCAGCCCATCCAGACCAGGTTGCCCCGGTTCTCCCTTTTCACCCTTAAAGCCCCGGAACCCCTGTTCATAAAGATGACCTGGGAGTGTTACTGGGAGAGATGTGGACGGAGCACCCCATGCATCCCCCTGCTAAGGGGATACGATCGAGGGGAAGAAGGAGCCACCCTGTGACCTACAGACACTAATAATGTACTCAGTGGGATATCTGGTCCTTTGCCCAGGTCATAGCACTTGCCAATAGGACTTCATGAGGGACAGAAATCATTTTCTGTGATTTTAAGCTTTTTCGGGGCTTTTTCATGGCTAGTGGGTGCCAAGTTAGCCAGGGCGGCTCCTCCTTTTTGGGGGCCAACTGTCTTACATCACTCTTAGCTTGGACATACCAATGGGCAGGGTGCATCTAATCCAGGGGCACCCTGTTCTCCTTTCTCCCCCTTAGGCCCTTTTTTCCCCTTCTTTCCCTTCTCCCCCTGTGGATACAATAATTTAGTCAGGTCAATCATTTTTCCGCTCAGAGATGAAGGGTGAATATTCTCTGAGTCCAACGAGAACAACCATTTGTGTTTCTTTTATTTCTTCATTTGATTCACAATTTGGAAATCTCAAAACATTGTTGGCTAAATTGCATATTTTACGAAATGTCATACCCTGGGTAGAGCAAGGCCAATTTAAGCATCATTTAAGGATAGATCTCCTTAAAGATTAAACTTTTCGTTGCCACTTTATTCTACGGTACTGTTTACACTGGTATTTACCTATTTATGTGGTAACATTTGGTACTTTCTGGAACATATAATCACCTAGTTCCAATAGTGCCTAGCGGTGCTTGATTTGATAAATTCCAAAGAAACCTAATATATTATTAGATTATTATTGTGTCATTACAATTTAACCATGTCAATTGTCATTATACCTGGTAATTTCTATACCATATAATAAAGTACTACAAAAGGACGGGACAAAATATGAATTTACAGTGAGCTACAAAAGTATTGGGACAGTAACACATATGTTATTGTTTTGGCTCTGTGTATTAAAGTAGTCAAACATATAGTATTTGGTCCCATATTCCTAGCACACAATCAAGCTTGTGACTCTACAAACGTGTTGGATGTATTTGCTGTTAGTTTTGGTTTTGTTTCAGATTATTTTGTGCCCAATAGAAATGAATGGTAAATGAGGTATTGTGTAATTTTGAAGGCACTTTTATTGTAAATGAGAATAGAATATGTTTCTAAACATTTCTTCATTCATGTGGATGCTACAATGATTATGGATAATTCTGAATGAATCATGATTAATGATGAGTTACCGACGCATACAGTGCCTTGCACTGTATTCATCCCCCTTGGCGTTTTTCCTATTTTGTTGCATTACAACCGGTAATTTAAATAGATTTTAATTTGGATTTTATGTAATGGACATGAAAAATGTTCCAAATTGGTGAAGTGAAATGAAAAACATTACTTGTTTCAAAAAATAAAATAAAAATCTAAACAGAAAAGTGGTTCATGCATGAAGCTCATATAAAGCCCTTAAATAAGATATGTTGCACCCTATTACCTTCAGAAGTCACATAATTAGTTAAATAATTTCCACCTGTGTGCAATATGTGTCACATGATCTGTCACATGATCTCAGTATATGTACACCTTTTCTGAAATGCCCCAGTCTGCAACACCACGAAACATGGGGCACCACCAAGCAAGGGGCAACATGAAGACAAAGGAGCTCTCCAAACAGGTCAGGGACAAAATTGTGGAGAAATACAGATCAGGGTTGGGTTTTAAAAAAATATCAGAAACTTTGAACATCCCATGGAGCACCATTAAATCCATTATTAAAAAAAGGAAAGAATATGGCACCACAACAAACCTGCCAAGAGAGGGCCGCTCACCAAAACTCACGGACCAGGCAAGGAGGGCATTAATCAGAGAGGTAATAAAGAAAATATAAAGATTACCCTGAAGGAGCTGCAAAGCTCCACAGCGGAGATTGGAGTATCTGTCCATAGGACCACTTTAAGCCGCACACGCCACAGAGCTGGGCTTTAC
The DNA here is from genome assembly GCF_013265735.2 of Oncorhynchus mykiss. Lineage (NCBI taxonomy): Eukaryota > Metazoa > Chordata > Actinopteri > Salmoniformes > Salmonidae > Oncorhynchus > Oncorhynchus mykiss. Next base: position 32,609,329 of record NC_048573.1, read on the forward strand.
GGAAGAGTGGCCAGAAAAAAAGCCATTGCTTAAAGAAAATAAATAAGCAAACACGTTTGGTGTTCGCCAAAAGGTGTGTGGAAGACTCCCCAAACATATGGAAGAAGGTAATCTGGTCAGATGAGACTAAAATGTAGCTTTTTGGCCATCAAGGAAAATGCTATGTCTGGTGCAAACCCAACATCTCTCATCACCCCGAGAACAAAATCCCTGTGGGGATGTTTTTCATCAGCAGGAACAGGGAAACTGGTCAGAATTGAAGGAATGATGGATGGTTCTTGAGGAAAACCTGTTTCAGTCTTCCAGAGATTTGAGACTGGGATGGAGGTTCACCTTCCAGAAGAACAATGACCCTAAGCATACTGCTAAAGCAACACTCAAGTGGTTTAAGGGGAAACATTTAAATGTCTTGGAATGGCCTAGTCAAAGATTGCCTAGTCAACCAGCAGGAATCCATCCAACTTGAAGTAGCTGGAGCAGTTTTGCCTTGAAAAATTGGCAAAAATCCCAGTGGCTAGATGTGCCAAGCTTATAGAGACATACCCCAAGAAACTTGCAGCTGTAATTGCTGCAAAAGGTTGCTCTACAAAGTATTGACTTTGGGGGGGTGAATAATTATGCATGCTCAAGTTCAATTTTTTTTGTCTTATTTCTTGTTTGTTTCACAATAAAACATATTTTGCATCTTCATAGTGGTAGGCATGTTGTGTAAATCAAATGATATAAACACCCCAAAAATCTATTTTAATTCCAGGTTGTAAGGCAACAAAATCAGAAAAATGCCAAGGGGGGTGAATACTTTCGCAAGGCACTGTAAATACCAAATACTAAACTTTTGACTACATTAATGCACATAGAAGGGAATTTGTCCCAATGCTTTTGGTCCCCTAAAATGAAGGGACTATGTACGAAAACTGCTGTAATTTCTAAACAGTTCCCCTGATATGGATGAAAAAATACCCTCAAATTAAATCTGACAGTCTGCACTTTAACCTCATAGTCACTGTATCATTTCATATACAACGTGCTGGAGTACAGAGCCAAAACAACCTAAAATGGGTCACTGTCCCAATACTTTTGTAGCTCACTGTATTTCTTCAAATGTTTCATGGAGCTCTCATTTGGACAGGTTCCTATTGCACGGTTTAAATTAGCCCTGAATAGATTAATCAACACAAAGACCACAGTTGCACAATGGTCCACAGTGGTCACAATTGTCAGCTGAGAACATTAAGACACTGCAAATTAAGGGGGATATATTAAAAGTGAAGCTGTTGCTTACATAGGGAGGGAGGGAAGACATACTGTAGTCAATGTTAGATAGGAGAGGTACCAGAACTAGGGACCAGGAATTTGGAAGTCCAGAACATTCCTCAGAATAGGAGGAGGGGGGACGGCGGGAAGGAGCAGAGGAGAGGAAAGAGTTTATCACTTGGGACGTACAGTAGAAGGCACAAGGGAAGAGAAAGAGTACCAGGGAAACACCTTCAGAGGCACAGAACACACCCCATTCCACCAACTAGAAATAGCAAATACTCTATCCCTTTTCACAAAAGTGCATAATCAGGGTTGAGGTCTGTTTAATTCCCACGGAGTCTATTCATTAAGTACATTGAAATTCAATTTGTTGATCAGAAGTATTTTCAGGAAGTATTTATGTATTGAATAAAATTGTCCTGAATTGATTTACAATGGAAAAAGCCTCAACCATGAATCATGGAGGTACCCATGTTTCCAAAAGATGTAGACTACATTAAACCGTAATATATACTGTATATGGTTTCAGAATGCATTAGGTCTGAAGAAGCTTATTGAACATGGAAAATTCAAATTAAGTCATTCATATTTGCCAGAGATTGTGTGACAGCATTAAGGTGAAAAATTATAGGTCGCACTAGGCTAGGATTGCACTGTGTAGGCCAGGGATGGGAAACTCCAGTCCTTGGGAGCCTGATTGGTGTTACAACTTTACCCCAGCCCCAGCTAACACACCTGACTCCAATAATTAACTATTCATGGTCTTCAGTTTAGAACATGTGTGACACCAAGCAGGACTGGAGTTGCCCCTGCTTGGCGTAGGCAAAATAAGTAATACAGTTTCATTGGGACACTAAAGCAGAAAAAGGACACAGACGGTCAATGATACAGGCTATTTAAAAAGACCAGGTCTACAAGCAGGGTCAACAACAGGCAAAAGAACACAACATGGGATGTTAGAAGGGTTATGCTCATGCATGGAAACTGCAGAAAACCAATAGAAAGATGATTTTACAACTGCCTGTTGTCAATGGACGACCTCTCAATTCACTTTTAGTCTAATTTGCTGTAATGTTCAGATTCTTATTACGTAAATGTAAGTGTTTACAAAAAAAGTAAAGACCCATTATTTTAATCTTTGGAGGCTTCAAAATGTGATTTGATTGAAATGATTTTGATAAATGAAATGACAAATTATTCAATGGTGAATAACAATAGTTGACATTTGAGAGAATTGAGAATGGAATTTAGAGTTAAAGGGAAATGTCTGAATTTTTAAACTTCATTTTCATTATCTCCAGAATCCCCCCAACATCAACAAATGTGAAAATAATGAATTTCTATGTTTTGTAGTCAAAAAGACAGAGGAAGAGAGTTGTTTCCAATGACATCATCAACCAATTAGTAGACAATTAGTAGGCAATGCCTACTCATAATTGATTAAAATCACATGATGCACACCGATGATGTCATTGGAAACACTTATCTTCCCTCTTTTTTCAAACAAAACATAGAAACGTGCCATTTTCAAATACAGTATGTTGATGTTGGGGTGGTGCTGGAGATGATTAATATGAAGCTCAAAATTGACATGTCCCTTTAATTGGACTTTAATCTAATAGTGGAGGTGCATAAAGATGGACCTGTGCACTTACCACAAATGCCTCATCCCTGTATTGTACATTGCTCTCCTTTACTTTTTTTTGTGTCGTCATTAGCTAAGTATACATGAATCAAATTTTAGCTCCAAGATGCCGGCAATTTGAGAAACCGAAAAACTATATTGTGCTTATTTATTGCCGCGTTGAACTATGTTGCGTGCCATAGTTTATTAACTAAGTGGACAGTGGTAAAACAATAACATCATATCTGAATTCTGACATCTTTATGCACCTTTGCCATATGACCCTCATAATGACTCATACAAATGCTCATACAATTTGTACAGCACATTAGCACTATGAAAGCATCCTGAGACCCATGAATTATGTCATCAATAACCCAATGAATTTCACTACAGCTATGTCAAATACCATACCACTCCTTTCACATTGTCATAACAACTGTCATATGTCCACTCCACTCAATTAAAGTGATATTCAATTTTCAAAAGATATTCATTGGTGAATCCACTTTGTAAAGAAAAGGCTTAGTTCCTTTCCTTCATTGTCCATTGACACCAGTAATCCTACGTAAAATTATGGGGGTGTCATTCATTCCCCAAGGTAGCATATCTAGATCTACCTTTTCTCCTCTTTCCCCCGGGTCGCCTTTCTCTCCCCTTAAGCCTGGCAACCCCTGCAAAATACAACTAGTTCAGTACTGGTGCCCTGGGGAGTGAATCTAATAAGACCTGATCTAGGAACAGTGTAGATAGAACATCCAAGGAGGGTCACTTCTCTCTCTGACAATGTTACAACCCTAGAAAGGCAAGAAGATGAACAGAGAGTAGGAGGAAGAGAGAGGGACAATAAAAGAGATACAAAAAGAACACAAGGGAACGTGCGTTATGGAGGAAATGAAGGTACTCAGTGAGAAAGACAGACTAGTGCTGTCATTTTGACAGACTTATACTTGATACAGAGTGTACATTCATGATGAAATGAAATGACTCCTCTTCAAGAACACATTAAGAAATAACAGCATGCAATATAGGATACAGATGTGACAGGTCTGACAGGGACAGACAAAACTGCCTCACTCACATCAAGGCCAGGTGTTCCAGCTGCTCCCTGAAAGTAAACACAGAATAACCTAAGAGCTTTTTCAGATACTGTACTACATGTTTTAAGCTAGTTACGAACTTGTACGACTGATATAAGATTGTGTTTGTTATTAGAACTCTATTGTGTGTTGGCTGGGGTTTTGTTTTTATCAGAGCACACTTACAGGAAGTCCATAAGGTCCCCTTGGCCCGAGTTCACCTGCAGCTCCTCTCTCACCCTGGCAGAAGCACAAATAGGCATCACATTTTCACAACATAGGCAATCTTTCTTACATCATATAATTTATCACACACTTACTCTGTCCCCCTTTGGCCCGGCTGGACCGGAGGAACCAACAGGCCCGTCCATACCCTGTGGAGAGGTGGACACAATCGTAAGCAATACCCTCAGGTAAGACAACACAGGTCAGACTACATTCCCATATACTGTACCATAATGTTGATATGGTCCACCCCAACCTTTCCTCATGGAAAAGTATGTGTGGGGGGGAGGGGGTGACGCTGGTTCACATGAAACTCACCCTAATTCCAGGCTTGCTGTCCAAGCCGGAGGCTCCCTTTGCCGTTATGGATGTATGAGTGACATGAACAAGGCGGAATTAATACAAGATGAACACAGTGAAAAGAACACTTATTGTTTAAGGTTGTTATTGGGACAGGGGGGAAAACACTCATGTTCAGTGTAAACTTTTACGACTAAAACCAGATACTCCAAAAAATCTGTACATGCACAAATACAGTTGAAGTCGGAAGTTTACATACACTTAGGTTGGAGTCATTAAAACTCATTTTTCAACCACTCCACACATTTCTTGTTCATTTTTGGCAAGTCTAATAGGACATCTACTTTGTGCATGACACATGTAATTTTTGCAACAAGTGTTTACAGTCAGATTATTTCACTTATAATTCACTGTATCACAATTCCAGTGGATCAGAAGTTTACATACACTAAGTTGACTGTGCCTTTAAACATCTTGGAAAATTCCTGAAAATTATGTCATGGCTTTAGAAGCTTCTGATAGTGTCACGAACGTCGTTAGGGAAATGACTGGACCAAGGTGCAGCGTGGTGAGCGAACAATTCTTTTTATTTATAAATGTCGCCAACAAAACAAAGAATAACAAACACGACCGTGAAGCTTACTAGGGCTATACAGGCCACTAACAAAGTCAACTACCCACAACTAAGGTGGAAAAACAGGCTGCCTAAGTATGATTCCCAATCAGAGACAACGATAGAGAGCTGTCCCTGATTGAGAACCATACCCGGCCAAAACTAGAATGCCCACCCTAGTCACACCCTGGCCTAACCAAAATAGAAAATTAAAGCCTCTCTATGGCCAGGGCGTGACAGATAGGTTAATTGACTCTAATGATAGCCATCATTTGAATCAATTGGAGGTGTACCTGCGGATGTATTTCAAGGTTTACCTTCAAACTCAGTGCCTCTTTGCTTTACATCATGGGAAAATCAAAAGAAATCAGCCAAGACCTCAGAAAAAAAATCATACCGCTCCTAGAGATGAATGTACTTTAGTGTGAAAAGTGCAAATGAATCCCAGAACAACAACAAAGGACCTTGTGAAGATGCTGGAGGAAACCGGTACAAATGTATCTATATCGTATATTGACATAACCTGAAAGGCAAGGAAGAAGCCACTGCTCCAAAACCGCCATAAAAAAAGCCAGACTACGGTTTGCAACTGCACATGGGAACAAAGATCGTACCTTCTGGAGAAATGTCCTCTGGTCTGATGAAACAAAAATAGAACTGTTTGGCCATAATGACCATCATTATGTTTGGAGGAAAAAGGGGAGTCTTGCAAGCCAAAGAACACCATCCCAAGTTGTGGCAAAATGGCTTAAGGACAACAAAGTCAAGGTATTGGCGTGGCCATCACAAAGCCCTGACCTCAATCCTATAGAAAATTTGGGGGCAGAACTGAAAAAGCGTGTGCGAGCAAGGAGGCCTACAAACCTGACTCAGTTACACCAACTCTGTCAGGAAGAACGGGCCAAAATTCACCCAACTTCTTGTGGGAAGCTTGTGGAAGGCTACCCAAAACGTTTGACCCAAGTTAAACAATTTAAAGGCAAAGCTACCAAATACTAATTGAGTGCATGTAAACTTCTGACCCACTGGGAATGTGATGAAAGAAATAAAAGCTGAAATTGTCACGACGTCCGCCGAAGTCAGCTCCTCTCCTTGTTCGTTCGGCGATCGACGTCACTGGCTTTCTAGCCATCGCCGCTCCATTTTTCATATATCCATTTGTCTTGTGTTGTTTCCTTTTGTCTTGTGTTGTTTCCAATGAAGCTACTTGTATTTAACCCTCTGTTTCCCATCATGTTTTGTGTGTAATTGTTTCATGTTGCTGTGGTGTCTTTTTACGCGCTTTACTTTTTTTATGCTCTGTGTTTTTGAGCGCATTTTTTTAATGTTCTGCTCTCGTTTTGGAACTTTAATATAGTGAGCCTGTTTACATCATGCTACTCTCCTGCAGCTGACTTCGCCTCTTTTACACACGCTGACAGAAATAAGTAATTCTCTCTACTAATTATTCTGACATTTCACATTCTTAATATAAAGTAGTGATCTTAACTGACCTAAGACAGTGAATTTCTTACCAGGATCAAATGTCAGGCATTGTGAAAAACTTTGTTTAAATATATTTGGCTAAGGTGCATGTTAACGTCTGACTTCAACTGTATAAAGTATGTAGAAAAGATAATGGAGCTATATATATTTTTTTAAACAAGATCATCTTTGAGAACTAAATTAAAACTTGACAGTCAGGGAGAATAAAAAATAAAAAGAATTGCATGATTTTGATTTTATTATGACATTTGAGTCAATCAAATAGCATAAGAACACGGCATAAGCAATGGCAAAATGTGTAGAATTGCCGTAAATTTGCTTTAAAACAGCAAAATGTTGTCTCTGCTGCCAAGAGGAGAGCCTGTAACGCTGTACGCTAACTTTGCCACCACTGATGAAAGAAATCCTTGGGGAAACACAGGTTGAAATGCTGTTGGCACAAGCAGGCGAATGAGAGAGAAAGACAAACGCAGGAGAAGACAGACAGATACAGACACAAAAGAGACACAAATAAATATATACTGTGCAGGAATGCACACAAAGAGCAGGAAATAGACCAGGGGCTGAAAGCAGAGGAGATGGTTTTGGGGTGGAAAATGGAGGACATGGTTGTGGTGGTGAGATGATTTCTCAGGATGGAGGACTGAGTGTTGTACTTACGGGGAGGCCCAGGGGTCCTCTGTCTCCCTTGTGCCCTGACTCCCCGCGTACTCCCTTCAGACCATGATTCCCAGCCTCCCCCTAAATACAAGAGGAGTGGCAGAGGTTGACTTAGGAGCAGGGGATGAGCAATACGTGGATGGACCGAATTCAGTAGACACATACTGCTGCACGCTCCATTTCCCTAGATCTTGGTCCTGGATAACTATAAGGTGTGCAGGCTTTTGTCCCAGCTCAGTATCGACACCCCTACTTCAACTAATCAACTGCTCATAGAAACTTTGATTAGCTGAAGCAGCACATTTGTGCTGGGCTAGAGAGCTACCTAACGCCCCAGAGTCAAATTCATTAATAGCTCTATTAATGCACCAAATATAATTTTCTCCAGCCAAATTGTCCTGGCAGAATTACATGAAACATTTGGTAGTAGAGAGCATTGGGATTGGGCCAAACTATTCTATGACAGGCCAGATTTCTGTGCAGGAGATTGGAATTTGCAGTATGGTATACAGTTTGCCAGTACCTAACAAGGAAAGGTATAATAAGGTATTACATGTATCTAATGGTTACACTATTAACATTTGAATGTGTTTTGCATGCATTTTATAACAGCAAAAGCAAGCTGTCTTATCTGCAAAATTGCAAAAGCAATTTTCTTATCTGGATTTACCTTTGGTCCAGGGAAGCCATGGGGTCCCTGAAAAACAGAATCAAGAAAATGCATGTGTTTTGATTAGTTCTATCAATTCATTTGACCTGATGACATTTTGACATGGAATTAATGTAATTTCCTACTAAATATCAGTTTCAGGAATATGCATTAGGAGCAAGCTATGAGCGTTCACTTCAGAAGAAGCTACGGTTGTGAAACTCAATACATTATCTTATTAGTGGATCCATGATAAACTTTTACTGTACCTCTGTTGTTTGATCTAAGTAGGTTTATGTGGGCATTGTTGTGGAATAACACTGGGAAGATAACTAGCCCTAAATCGCTGAGTGAACATGCAGATAATGGGAAAAGCGGATTTCCATAAGTAAAAGTGGATTGCAGACTCATAGTATTTCAGGTGCAAGAATCCCTTAACACTCCAGATAGGACAAGTCCTGACCATAAATAAAATCATGAAATGTGACTACTTGGCTTTGGATAGTAGTTATCGGGCCAGTTACCCAGACACATATTAAGCCTAGTCCCTGACTAATAAGCATTCTCATTGGATATTTTTAGCCCAGGACTAGGCTTAATCTGTGTCTGGGACAAGATAGGACAAAAATAGGACAAGTTTGTTTGACAATCAGAACACATACATTTTTGTCACACTGCTTATGATATATAAAACCACAAAATCATACAATTTTATTACTTGACTTTTGTCTATGCCCAAGGATGATAGGTACTGCAGTGTGCAACATATTTCTCAGCATAATTTGAGACACTCAAATTTTGGCCACAAATGTATTTACATCCCTGTTAGTGAGCATTTTTCATTTGCCAAGATAATCTATCCACCTGACAGATGTGGCATATCAAGAAGCTGATGAAACAGCATGATCATTACACAGGTGCACCTTGTGCTGTCGACATTAAAACAGCACTCAAAAATGTGCAGTTTTGCCACACAACACAATGTCCAGGACTTCCACATCCGGCTTCTTCGACAACCTGTCAGAAACCGTCTCATATGCGTGCTCATCGTCCTCACCAGGGTTTTGACCTGACTGCAGTTTGGCGTCGTAACTGACTTCAGTGGGCAAATTCTCACCTTCGATGACCACTGGCACACTGGATTAGTGTGCTCTTCACTGATTCATTCTGGTTTCAACTACAGTGCCTCCGGAAAGTATTCAGACCCCTTGACTTTTTTCCACATTTTGATAGGTTGCAGCCTGTTTTTTTCTCTCATCAATCTACACACAATGCCCCATAATGATGAAGCAAAAAATGTTTTTTATACATTTTTGCTGATATATATATATATTATTTGACAAAAACTGAAATAAAACGGAAATATCACATTTACAAACAGTTGAAGTTACATACACTTAGGTTGTAGTCATTAAAAACTCATTTTTCAATCATTCCACAAATGTCTTGTTAACAAACTATAGTTTTGGCAAGTCAGTTAGGACATCTACTTTGTGCATGACACAAGTCATTTTTCCAACAATTGTTTACAGACAGATTATTTCACTTATAATTCACTGTATCACAATTAAAGTGGGTGAGAAGCTTACATATACTAAGTTGACTGTGCCTTTAAACAGCTTGGAAAATTCCAGAAAATTATGTCATGGCTTTAGAAGCTTCTGATAGGCTAATTGACCTAATTTGAGTCCATTGGAGGTGGACCTGTGGATGTGTTTCAAGGCCTACCTTCAAAGCCAGTGCCTCTTTGCTTGACATCATGGGAAAATCAAAAGAAATCAGCCAAGACCTCCGAAAAAAAATTGTAGACCTCCACAAGTCTGGTTCATCCTTGGGAGCAATTTCCAAACGTCCATCTGTACAAACAATAGTACGCAAGTATAAACACCATGGGACCACGCAGGCGACATATCGCTCAGGAAGGAGACGCGTTCTGTCTCCTAGAGATGAACATACTTTGATGCAAAACATGGAAATCAATCCCAGGACAACAGCAAAGGACCCTGTGAAGATGCTGGAGGAAACAGGTACAAAAGTATCTTTTTCCACAGTAAAACCAGTCCTATATCGACATAACCTGAAAGGCCGCTCAGCAAGGAAGAAGCCACTGCACCAAAATCGACATAAAAAGCCAGACTACTGTTTGCAACTGCACATGGGGACAAAGATTGTAACATTTGGAGAAATGTCCTCTGGTCTGATGAAACAAAAATAGAACTGTTGGCCATAATGACCATCATTATATTTGGAGGAAAAAGGGGGAGGCTTGCAATCCAAAGAACACCATCCCAACCGTGAAGCACGGGGGTGGCAGCATCATGTTGTGGGGGTGCTTTGCTGCAGGAGAGACTGGTGCACTTCACAAAATAGATGGCATCATGACGCAGGAAAATGATGTGGATATATTGAAGCAACATCTCAAGAAAAAAAACATCTCAGTCAGGAAGTTAAAGCTTGGTCGCAAATGGGTCTTCCAAATGGACAATGACCCCAAGCATACTTCCAAAGTTGTGGCAAAATGGACAACACAATCAAGGTATTAGAGTGGCCATCCCAAAGCCCTGACCTGGGCAGAATTGAAAAAGCATGTGCGAGCAAGGAGGCCTACAAACCTGGCTCAGTTACACCAACTCTGTCTGGAGGAATGGGCCAAAAATCACCCAACTTGTTGTGGGAAGCTTGTGGAATGCTACCTGAAACATTTGACCCAAGTTAAAACATTTAAAGGCAATGTTACCAAATACTAATTGAGTGTATGTAAACTTCTGACCCACTGGGAATGTGACGAAATAAATAAAAGCTGAAATAAATCATTCTCTCTACTACTATTCTGACATTTCACATTCTTAAAGTAAAGTGGTGATCCTAACTGACCTAAGACAGGGAATTCTTACTATGATTAAACGTCCAGAATTGTGAAAAACTGAGTTTAAATGTATTTGTCTAAGTTGTATGTAAACTTCTGACTTCAACTGTAAGTACTCAAACCCTTTCCGCAGTACTTTGTTGAAGCACCTTTGGCAGCGATTACAGCCTTGAGTCTTCTTGGGTATGACGCCACAAGCTTAGCACACGTGTATTTGAGTAGTTTCTCCCATTCTTCTCTGTAGATCCTCTCAAGCTCTGTCAGGTTGGATGGTGAGCGGTGATTTTTAGTTCTCCAGATATGTCCGATCGGGTTCATGTCCGGGCTCTGGCTGGGCCACACAAGGACACAGCATGATGCTGCCACCACCATGCTTCACCGTAGGGTTGGTGCCAGGTTTCCTCCAGACTTGACACTTGCCAATCAGGCCAAAGAGTTCAATCTTGGTTTCATCAGACCAGAGAATCTTGTTTCTCATGGTCTGAGAGTCTTTAGGTGCCTTTTGGCAAACTCCAAGCGGGCTGTCATGTGCCTTTTACTGAAGAGTGGCTTCCATCTGGCCACTCTACCATAAAGGCCTAATTGGTGGAGTGCTGCAGAGATGGTTGTCCTTCTGGAAGGTTCTCCCATCTCCACAGAGGAACTCTAGAGCTCTGTCGGAGTGACCATCGGGTCCTCCCTGACTAAGGCCCTTGTCCCCTGATTGCTCAGTTTGGCCGGGTGGCCAGAGTCTTGGTGGTTCCAAACTTCTTCCATTTAAGAATGGGACCTTATGTGGACAGGTGTGTGCCTTTCCAAATCATGTCCAATCAATAGAATTTACCATAGGTGGACACCAATACAATTTGTAGAAAAATATCAAGGATGATCAATGGAAACATGATGCACCTGTGTCTATTTCAAGTCTCATAGCAAAGGGTCTGAATAGTTATGTAAATAAGGTATCTGTTTTTTGTTTTTAATACATTTGCAAAAAATTCTAAAAACCTGTTTTGCTTTGTCTTTATGGGGTATATGGTGACAACGAACACAATTGCATTTTATCAATGGCAATTTGAATGCACAGAGATACCGTGCCGAGATCCTGAGACCCATTATCGTGCCATTCATCTGGCGCCATTGCCTCATGTTTCAGCATGATAATGCACGGCCCCATGTTGCAAGGATCTGTACACAATTCCTGGAAGATGAAAATTTCCCAGTTCTTCCGTGGCCTGCATACTAACCAGACATGTCTCCCATTGAGCATGTTTGGATGCTCTGGATCAACGTATACAACAGCTTGTTCCAGTTCCTGCCAATATACCACAACTTCGCACAACCATTGAAGAGGAGTGGGACAAGATTCCACAAGCCACAATCAACAACCTGATCAATTATATGCAAAGGAGATGTATCGTGCTGCACGAGGCAAATGGTGGCACACATTTCCACACATTTCTGATCCACGCACCTACTTAAAAAAAAAAGATATCTCTGACCAACAGATGCCTATTTGTATACCCAGTCATATGACTCAGTAAAATCTTTGAAATTGTTGCATGTTGCGTTTATATTTTTGTTAAGTGTATTTTGAGTGTGTGCCTCTGAGTAATGAGTGGCAGTGTGTCAGCTGTTATGAGTGGGCTGGTAATCTACAGGAATCAACCAGACAGTGGGAAGGCATGATACATCACATGATACTGTCACGACTTCCGCCGAAGTTGGTCCCTCTCCTTGTTCGGGCGGCGTTCGGCGGTCGACTTCACCGGCATTCTAGCCATCGATGATCCACCTTTCATTTTCCATTGGTTTTGTCGTTGTTTTCTACACACCTGGTTTTCATCCTCCAATTAAATGTTAATGTACTTAACCCTCTGTTTCCCCCATGTTTTGTGCGTGGTTGTTTCGGTACATGATGGCTGGTATCTCGACTGGTGCTGTTTTCACCCGTGCGTAATATTTACCGTTTTGTTATTGGTCAAGTGTATTTGTTACCTTGTGCCTTTATTTTGAGTAAAGTACGTTGCTCACTCATTTTGCTCTCCTGCGTCTGACTTCATGCACCAGCTACACTCACCTTCTGACAGAATCATGCACCAACCCATATGGAGTCAGCAGGAGCAAACACCCTCGGATTAGGGGTCGAGGAGCGCGTCCAGCAGCAGGCGACCATGATACAACATCTCGGCATCGCCATGGATCGCGTCCTGCAGAATATGGATCGCTGGGAGAGAAGAGGAGTGCCTCCAGCGCCTCCACCAGCACCACCAAGGGCACCACTACTCACCCCTCCTTCACCCGGAACCAGTGGGATTCAGCTCGATCTTCCGAAGGAGTATGATGGGATGGCTGTGGGATGTCAGGGGTTCCTACTCCATCTGGAGCTCTGCCTAGCAACCGTGAGAGCGTGTCCGCCCTCGTCTCCTGTCTCTCAGGGAAAGCCCTGGAGTGGGCCAACGCCGTAATGGTAGGAAGGTGAAGCGGTGTTGGACAAATTGGAGGATTTCACCCGTCGCTTCCGGGCAGTTTTCGACCACCCGCCTGAGGGTAGAGCGTCGGGTGAACGTCTCATCCAACATAGGCAGGGGACAAGGAGCACACAGGAATTCCCTCTGGAATTTCGGACCCTGGCCGCCAGCGCTGGATGGAACGACTGGGCCCTGATCGATCACTACCGTTGTAGTTTGAGCGAGGTCGTCCGTCAGGTGTTGGCCTGCAGGGACACCACTCTCACCTTTTACCAGCTGGTGGACCTGTCCATCCGGTTGGATAACCTGCTGGCTACCAGCGGACGTCCAGATAGGGGTCTGTCGATTCCATCCCCCAGCACCACAGCTCCTACACCCATGGAGCTGGGAGATGCTGCACGTAGGGCGACCGGAGGAGGGGCAGGTCCATGCACCATCTGTGGCTGCAGAGGGCACACTGCCGGTCGGTGAAGGAGAGGTTCCTCTGGGAGTCGAGGCAGCAGGCAGGGCACTTTTGTGTCACCCCAGGTGAGTCGGCACCAGGCTCACCCAGAGCCCTCTGTTGCACACATGTTTGTGTATATACATTTTCCTTAGTTTTACCCGCATTCCCAGAATAAGGTACTCGTAGATTCAGGCGCAGCTGGGAACTTTACTGACAGATCATTTGCCCATAGTTTAGGGATCCCTATTGTTCCAGTGGATATGCCCTTCCCAGTTCACGCCCTAGATAGTCGACCATTAGGGTCAGGGCTAATTAGGGAGGCCACCGCTTCACTGGGCATGGTGACGTGGGAGGATCACAAGGAGAAAATAATTTTTTCCCTTATTGACTCTTCTGTGTTTCCCATGGTGCTGGGCATACCCTGGTTGGCCTGTCATGACCCCACTATTTCATGGCAACAGAGGGCTCTCACGGGGTGGTCACGAGAGTGCTCGGGGAGTTGTTCAGGGGTTTCCGTTGGTGCGACTACGGTGGAAAGTCCAGACCAGGTCTCCATCGTGCGCATCCCATCTGAATATGCCGATTTGGCTCTCGCCTTCTGTAAAGAAGAAGGCGACTCAATTACCACCACATCGATGTGGGGTTTGTGCGACAAATCTCCTGGTAGACGCAGCAGTTCCCAGGAGTCACGTGTATCCCCTGTCACAGGAGGAGACGGCGGCTATGGAAACATATGTCTCCAACTCCCTGGGGCAGGGGTACATTCGGCCCTCCACTTCCCCTGCCTCCTCGAGTTTATTTTTTGTGAAGAAGTGTGTATTGACTATCGAGGTAACAACCAGATCACTGTTAGGTACAGTTACCCGCTACCTCTCATAGCCAGTGCGATTGAGTCAATGCACGGGGCGCACTTCTTCACCAAATTGGATCTCTAGGGGCGCTTACAACCTGGTGCGTATCCGGGAGGGAGACGAGTGGAAGACAGATTTCAGTACCACCTCACGGCACTATGAGTACCTTGTCATGCCATACGGTTTGATGAATGCTCCATCAGTCTTCTAGGCCTTTGTAGACAAGATTTTCAGGGACCTGTACGGGCAGGGTGTAGTGGTGTATATTGATGACATCCTGATATACTGTACTCCGCTACATGTGTCCCTGGTGCGCAGGGTGCTTGGTCGACTGTTGGAGCATGACCTGTACGTTAAGGCTGAGAAATGTCTGTTTTTCCAACAGTCCTAGGGTACCGCATTTCCACTTCAGGGGTGGAGATGGAGAGAGACCGCATTTCAGCCGTGCGTAATTGGCCGACTCCCAACACGGTAAAGGAAGTGCAGCAGTTTCTAGGGTTAGCCAACTACTACCGGAGGTTTATCCGGGGCTTTGGTCATTACCTCACTGCTGAAGGGGGGACTGGTGCGTTTGCAGTGGTCAGCTGAAGCGGACAGGGCTTTTGGTCAGCTGAGGGCTCCGTTTACCTCGGCTCCCATGCTGGATCATCCGGATCCTTCTTTGGCGTTCATAGTGGACGCGTCCAAGGCTGCGCTCGGGTACGCCACCAAAGCTCCGCCCCTGTGTCTTCTTTTCGAAGAGGGGGCTAAACACCCTTTTCTCATCTGGACTGACCACCGCAATCTGGAGTACATCCGGGCGGCGAGGAGACTGAATCCTCGCCAGGCAAGGTGGGCCATATTTTTTACCCATTTTGTTTCCCCCTATCCTACAGACCAGGTTCCCAGAACGTGAAGGCAGACACACTGTCCCGGATGTATGACACAGAGGAGCGGCCCATGGATCACACTCCCATACTCCCGGCCTTTTGCCTGGTGGCACCGGTTGTGTGGGAGCTGGACGCGGACATCGAGCGGGCGTTACGTACAGAGCCCACTCCCCTCCAATGTCCAGCTGGGCGTCTTGACGTTCCGTCTGCTGTCCGTGACTGATCTATTAGACCCACACCTCACCCTCCTCGGGTCATACGGGCATCGGTCGGACAGTGCGCTGTCTGGGAAGTACTGGTGGTCCAGTACTGGTGGTCCACTTTGGCTAAGGACGTGAGGGTTTATGTTTCCTCCTGCTTGGTGTGCGCCCAGTGCCCCTAGACACTTGCCCAGAGGGAAGTTACAGCACTTACCCGTTCCACAACGGCCGTGGTCGCACCTGTCGGTGGATTTCCTAACGGATCTTCCTCCATCACAGGGTAACACCCCGATCCTGGTCGTTGTGGATTGGTTTTCTAAGTCCTGTCTTCTCCTCCCTTTGCCCGGTCTCCCTACAGCCCTACAGACTGTGGAGGGCCTGTTTACACACGTCTTCCGGCACTACGGGGTGCCTGAGGACATAGTATCTGATCGAGGTGCCCAGTTCACGTCAAGGGTCTGGAGGGCGTTCATGGAACGTCTGGGGGTCTCGGTCAGCCTTACCTCAGGTTTTCACCCCGAGAGTAACGGGCATGTGGAGAGAGTGAACCAGGACGTGGGTAGGTTTCTGCGGTCCTATTGCGGAGACCAGCCGGGGGAGTGGGCGGCGTTCGTGCCCTGGGCAGAGATGGCCCAGAACTCGCTCCGCCACTCCTCCACTAACCTCTCTCCCTCCCAGTGCCTACTGGGGTACCAGCCGGTTCTGGCGCCTTGGCATCAGAGCCAGATCAAGACTCCTGCGGTGGATGACTGGTTTAGGCACGCTGAGGAGACATGGGACGCCGCTCATGTGCGCCTTCAGCGGGCCGTGAGGCGCCAGAAAACGTGCGCAGATCGCCACTGCATTGAGGCCACGGTGTTCGCACCGGGGAACCGGGTCTGGCTCTCGACCCGAAACCTCCTTCCGCCTGCCCTGCCGGAAGCTGGGCCCACGGTTTGTGGGGCCATTCAAAGTCCTGAGGAGACTGAACGAGGTACGTTACAGGTTACAGCTTCCCCCCGATTATCGAATTAACCCCTCGATCCATGTGTCTCTCCTCAGGCCAGTGGTTGCTGGTCCACTCCAGGAGTCTGAGGTGCGGGAGGTTCCTCCACCCCCTCTGGACATCGAGGGGGCCCTGGCGTATGCAGTTCGATCCATACTGGATTCGAGGCGTCGGGCGAGGGGCCTTCAGTACCTCGTGGAGTGGGAGGAGTACGGTCCGGAGGAGAGATTCTGGGTGCCAGTGGAGGACGTGTTAGACTATCGATGCTGCGGGAGTTCCACTGTCTCCATCCGGATCGCCCTGAGCCTCACCATCCGGGTCGTCCCCGAGGCCGGTGTTGGCGCGTTGCTGGAGCCGTGCGTCAAGGGGGGTACTGTCACGACTTCCCCCGAAGTCGGTCCCTCTCCTTGTTCGTGCGGCGTTCGGCGGTCGACGTCACCGGTCTTCTAGCCATCGCTGATCCACCTTTCATTTTCCATTGATTTTGTCTTTGTTTTCTACACACCTGGTTTTCATTCCCCAATTACATGTTCATGTATTTAACCCTCTGTTTCCCCCATGTTTTTGTACGTGATTGTTTCTATGTTCATTTCAGTACATGATGGCTGGTTTCTCGACGGGTGCTGTTGTCACCCGTGCGTAATATTTTCAGTTTTGTTATTGGTCAAGTGTATTTGTTACCTTGTGCCTTTATTTTTGAGTAAAGTACGTTGCAACTCATTTTGCTCTCCTGCGCCTGACTTCATGCACCAGCTACACTCACCTTCTGACATGTACAGCTTTAAGAAAAAGGTGGTACCATATTGTCTCTTTGAACTATGACACATATTGCATGAACAATAACATCAACATGAACAATAACTTCAGGGTCTTGTTATTTCATCTACATGACACATTATAACAGCTTAGACTGAAACGCCATGACACTGAATCCAAAATTCACTGGCAATCTAAAATCTGACTGGCTGTCTGGGTGCACTTACATTTCCTTGTATGGCAATATGCCTCTTGGCCACTGCATAGACGAGCCAGAGATGCATTTTAGTTGTTTACCACTCAGAAAAAAAGGTGCTCTCTAGAACCTTAAAAGGTTATTTTGTCCCATTTTAAAGAACCCTTTTTGATTCCCTGTAAGAACCCTTTTGGGTTCCATGTAAAAACCCTTTCCACAGAGGGCTCTACATGGAACCCAAAAGGGATCTACCTTGAACCAAAATGGGTCCACCTATGGGGACCGAAGAACCCTTTTCGAACCCTTTTTTTCCTAAGAGTGTAGTGGATGTTCTAGGCTAGGGGTTGCAGCTCTGGTTCTCGAGGGTGTCACACTTTTACTCCAAACGAACATTAACACATCTGATTCAAATAATCAACTAATAGTCTTCATTTTAGACCACAATTACAATTTGTTTAATAAGATGTGTGTGTGACACAAATACGGCCCTTGAGGACTGGAACTGCCCAACCTTGATTTAGGGGGACAACTCACCATGGGGCCTGGGGGGCCATGGGGCCCAGGTGCTCCAGGTTGGCCAATAATCTGCATGTGAGAAGGAGACAATCCAATCACGTTGAACCAATATTACTCAAATGGTTACATAATCTCAATTATATAGATTTTGTCATCATATACAGTGCCTTGCGAAAGTATTCGGCCCCCTTGAACTTTGCGACCTTTTGCCACATTTCAGGCTCCAAACATAAAGATATAAAACTGTATTTTTTTTGTGAAGAATCAACAACAAGTGGGACACAATCATGAAGTGGAACGACATTTATTGGATATTTCAAACTTTTTTAACAAATCAAAAACTGAAAAATTGGGCGTGCTAAATTATTCAGCCCCCTTAAGTTAATACTTTGTAGCGCCACCTTTTGCTGCGATTACAGCTGTAAGTCGCTTGGGGTATGTCTCTATCAGTTTTGCACATCGAGAGACTGAAATTTTTTCCCATTCCTCCTTGCAAAACAGCTCGAGCTCAGTGAGGTTGGATGGAGAGCATTTGTGAACAGCAGTTTTCAGTTCTTTTCACAGATTCTCGATTGGATTCAGGTCTGGACTTTGACTTGGCCATTCTAACACCTGGATATGTTTATTTTTGAACCATTCCATTGTAGATTTTGCTTTATGTTTTGGATCATTGTCTTGTTGGAAGACAAATCTCCGTCCCAGTCTCAGGTCTTTTGCAGACTCCATCAGGTTTTCTTCCAGAATGGTCCTGTATTTCGCTCCATCCATCTTCCCATCAATTTTAACCATCTTTAACCATCAGGTCTTGGTAGATTTGCAGTGGTCTGATACTCCTTCCATTTCAATATTATCGCTTGCACAGTGCTCCTTGGGATGTTTAAAGCTTGGGAAATCTTTTTGTATCCAAATCCGGCTTTAAACTTCTTCACAACAGTATCTCGGACCTGCCTGGTGTGTTCCTTGTTCTTCATGATGCTCTCTGCGCTTTTAACGGACCTCTGAGACTATCACAGTGCAGGTGCATTTATACGGAGACTTGATTACACACAGGTGGATTGTATTTATCATCATTAGTCATTTAGATCAACATTGGATCATTCAAAGATCCTCACTGAACTTCTGGAGAGAGTTTGCTGCATTGAAAGTAAAGGGGCTGAATAATTTTGCACGCCCAATTTTTCAGTTTTTGATTTGTTAAAAAAGTTTGAAATATCCAATAAATGTCGTTCCACTTCATGATTGTGTCCCACTTGTTGTTGATTCTTCACAAACAAATACAGTTTTATATCTTTATGTTTGAAGCCTGAAATGTGGCAAAAGGTTGCAAAGTTCAAGGGGGCCGAATAGTTTCGCAAGGCACTGTAGCACAGTAAGATCATAAACTGACCGTTTCAGGCCTATGAAGTGAGAAAACCTAAGCGTGAAGGAACCTCCCTGATGCTTTATTGGTATCTTGAATAAATGCATTGCCATATGTAGATGTAATACATTTGTATGTCCGTTTTGAGTTAACTTACTGAGGGCCCTTCGGGACCAGGCAGACCAGAATCACCCTTATCTCCTTTCAATCCATTGACACCCTAAGAAACAGAACATTCATTATGACATTCTAAAGAATGCTGCTCAAAGTGTTCAAGACTTAACAAATCAACAGTCAGCATATCTTATCTGTAAATGCTGTCCTACAGAAGAAAGTTATAGTGGTTATTGTCAACGCTGAAGCTATTTGCTATCACTTATTGGTGTCAGGAATAATTTCATTTGTGTTAAGATTAGTCGATAGACTTACTGGTAAACCAGGTAAACCAACAGTTCCTTTATCTCCAGATGTGCCAGGGATTCCCATGTCTCCTTTGGAACCTTTGAAACCCTGGGCAGAGGTAGAGTATTCAGAATGACAATCAGAATGGGAAAATGTATTGCAGGGGTGTCAAACTAAATTCCTGGAGTACTGTATGTCTTCCTCCCTCATATTTGATTAATGATTAGTTAGGAACTCCAATGTAAAATGTAAATCTTCAAGAATGGCTTTTGATGGCCTATATCTTTACCAGGCATGACTGGGTACTGAGACATCTGGGTCTACTTACCCTTTCACCGTCCAGTCCAGGGAGGCCAGGCATGCCTTGATCTCCCTGAAACAGAGAATGGATTTTGGCAATGGATTTCGCTGCTTGCTGCACACACACATACGAACGCTCACAGAGAGTGATGGATTACCTTGATTCCCGCTGGTCCTGATAGTCCAGGAGGCCCAGGGGGACCCTATATTCATAAGATAAATATTCTATTGTTATTACCATCATATACGTGGCGACAGGTAGCCTAGTGGTTAGAGCGTTGGGCCAGTAACCAGAACAAGGCAGTTAACACACTGTTCCTCGGTAGGCCGTCATTGTAAATACGAATTTGTTCTTAACTGACTTGCCTAGTTAAATAAAGGTTAAATAATAATAAAATACACATGTAGTACATGAATATAGGCCAGGGTTGGTGTCAATTCCACTCCAATTCAGTCAATGCTGCAAATAAATAGAAAATAATGGACAATTTGTAAACTCATCACTCAAATTGACTGAAATAGAGTAGATAGACACAAACATATCCTTACACATGTTACGAATCACTTGAACATTAACATGACAATGATGATGGAAAGAGATCATAACAATTCCCTAACCAAGGTCACAAGGATAGTGTGGGTCAACTGCAACTAACATAATCAGGAGATCATTTTATTTCTTATGTTTAAAACAATCTCCATATCCTCTGAAAGTAAGTGTCTATTTATAGTATAGCAAAGTTAATCTGATAGGTGTACTTTAATATAAATAGAAGATACCAAGGAACTGAGATCACCATAAGCCAGAAAATGTGAATTTGTTCAACACCATTATTACAATATTAAATATTAATCTGTTAATACACATGAACTTTCTAGGTTACACATATTGCCATGAAAGGTGATACATGGTGGCCTGAGTGCCAGTCTGTTTGTGCTATCATGCTAACTCCTTGTCATTCCCTGTCATAATACCAAACAGTTTGGCTTGACAATGACAGCAATGGAGTTCCAAAAAGTACAAACAGATCTGGGACCAGACTAGCAACATGGTGGTGTACACACATGCACTTCTTCAGAGTTGGGATAGTTTGTGGGGGTTAATGTCCAGTGTATTTTAATGATTTACAACATTGTGATGGACTTCAATACATTTCTTTCACACTTGAGTGACCACTCCCAACATGAAAATACTTACGCCATCTCACAGAAGCACAAACACGTCATTTAGGAATTATCGTTGTCTTAGTGTTAAGCAACAATGTTAGCTGGGAAAAGAGGATAATGAGCAGGGAAGGGCAGGGTGGGGTTGGGTTCATGACGGGTCAATGGTACATCACTTAAACAGAATAGAGGTGAATTACCGTCACTGTAATAGTGGTAATCTTCTGTAGTCGGCCAGGGAGGAGGCAAAAGATAAGATAACTGGTTATGCACAAAACAAACCTGTCAGCATGCTATAGTTCTCCCTCTTCACTAACCTAGCATACAAACTGTGCCAGATGGAATTTGAACTGTCTGGAGTATTTGAAAGCATTGTACAGTACTCAGATGTAGGTTCACAAGCAATTTTATTAGTCAGATAGTAGGATAAGAATGAGATCCTCTGTTGTAAAGGTGTCATAATGCTTTAAAAGGGGACTGTAGTAGATTTCCTGACATCCACTGAAGCACAAAATTATACATTTTCAAGAACATTAAAGAATATGGAATTTGAATGCTGTAAATTTGACATGATTGTGGTGGGGGCCACATAAAAATATTTGACCATTAACCCAAATCAAAATAGTACTTAATCTAGTTCATCTAACAACTCATCTATCTCAAAAAGGAATGCAGCTCAAAACTGACATACTGTACAGCAAGCAACACAATTGGCCAGACATTAATGTTTAACTTAAAGGAAAAATCCACCCAAAACCACAAATTCCTATAATTTACTGTAACCACGTTTCCATCCACAGTTTTTCTGCGAGTAAAGTCATAACGTATAATAAAAAAATCACGACAGCTGTGATGGAAACAGGTCGTTACGCCAAGGTGTGATATGGCGTGATAAGAATACATCTTCTTTAATTAACGAAGAACATTAAACAAACTAACAAAATAACAAAACGAACATGAAGTTAATACAACGAGTGCTGACATGCAACTACACATAGACAATAACCCACAAAACCAAAACCTGTCGTCTCATCCCGTTGCTCGGTCTCCCTACGGCCCTGCAGACTGCGGAAGCCTTGTTTACCCATGTCTTCCGGCACTATCGGGTGCCTGAGGACATTGTTTCTGATCGGGGCCCCCAATTCACGTCCAGAGTTTGGAGGGCGTTTATGGAGAGACTGGGGGTCTCGGTCAGCTTAACCTCGGGTTTTCACCCCGAGAGTAATGGGCAGGTGGAGCGCGTAAACCAGGATGTGGGCAGGTTTCTCCGGTCATATTGCCGGGACCGGCCTGGTGAGTGGGCGAGGTATGTTCCTTGGAGTGAGCTCGCTCAGAACTCCCTCCGCCACTCCTCAACGAACATGTCCCCTTTTGAGTGTGTGTTAGGTTACTAGCCGGTCCTGGCCCCATGTCATCAGAGCCAGACCGAGGCTCCTGCGGTAGAGTGGGTACAGCGCTCCAAGGACACCTGGAAAGCCGTCCAGGAATCGCTAAGGTTAGCGGGAGAACGGCAGAAGTGGAGCGCTGACCAGCACCGCAGTGAGACCCCTGTGTTTGCACCGGCGGACAGGGTCTGGCTCTCGACCCTAAACCTGCCCCTCCGCCTGCCCTGTCGGAAGCTGGGGCCGCAGTGTGTGGGGCCGTTCAAAGTCCCGAGGAGAATAAACAAGGTGTGTTACAGGTTACAACTTCCTAGATATTATCGTATTAACCCCTCGTTTCATGTGTTCTCTCCTCAGGCCAGTGGTGGCTGGTCCCCTGCAAGAAGGTGAGGTGTCTGAGGTCCCTCCGCCCCCTCTGGACATCGAGGGGTCCCCGGCGTACACAGTACATGGCATTCTGGACTCAAGATGCCGGGTGAGGGGCCTACAGTACCTCGTGGACTCGGAGGGGTACGGTCCGGAGGAGAGATGCTGGGTTCCGGTGGGGGACATTTTGGACCCTTCTCTCCTGAGAGATTTCCACCGCCTCCACCAGGATCGACCGGCGCCTCGTCCTCCGGGTCGTCCTCGAGGCCGGTGGCGGCGCGCTGCGGGAGCCGTGCGTCAGGGGGGGGTACTGTCACGACATCCGCCGTCCTACTAGCCGCTACCGATCCCTTTTTCGTTTGTCTGTTGGTTTTGTCTTATTAGTTTCACCTGTGTTTATTTTGGTTTAATTAGCTTCCCTATATGTAGTAGTTTGACCTGCCTTTGTTTTGTGCAGGATTGTCTTAATGTTATGTGTGTGCATGTTAGGTAGTGGTGTATTTTGTTTTCTTTACTTGACACCCTGTGGTTTTTGAGTTGTCTTGTATAGTGCCCTGCGCCCTGTATTTTGTTGGGCTTATTATTTTGGTGTGCAAGAGTAAAGCACTTCAACTCAGTTACTCTCTCTCTCTCTGCGTCTGATTCCTGCACCCACCTAGTCCCGCGTGACAGGCATAGTGCCCTTTGTTTTGTTACAGGTGACAGTTTTGATACTCATCACTGCATGCTGTATCCAAAGGTTGGCTGGACTTCTCTAAAGACCTGTAGCTCTCTACATTACTCCCTTTATGTTTACAAGGCCCTACTTCATAAAATTCCTTCTTATCTAACGTTGTTGTTGAAGTATACAGTTCACAAGATTGTTTAACTCTTGAGGTTCCTCAGGTCTCCATGGAGCTAGATAAATCTGCTTTTAGTTTTAATGCTGGAACAAAATTCAAAATTAATTTAATCTTGATGTTCTAGTGACATTCTGGCAATTTAAAGAAATGATTGGGAACTTATTTGTGGAGGAATGTTTTCCTGGGTGATTTGTGATTTTTTATTTGTGCTACCCATGACTGTATTTTTGCATTTTATTGTAAAAGAGACCTAGGTCTCAAAATGTTTTCCCTGTTAAAATAAACGCAAATAATAATAATAAATACAGAAACCAGGTACCCTCTCTCTATATGTACATATATATAAAGTATCTAATGGGAATCCGGAATAATACAAATGGCACACATACACAATCCATGTCTCAATTGTCTCGAGGCTTAAAAATCCTTCTTTAACCTTTCTCCTTTTCATTAATCTCCATAGCTTTCACCTGGATACACCATGTCAGTCTGTCATGCAAAGAAAAGGTGTTCCTAATGTTTTGTACACTCAGTGTATATAACTTTTTTATAATTTTTATTTTTTAATTTTTTACAAATGATAGAATTTTTCTTCCACTGACATTACAGAGTATTTTAATCCCACTTTGTAACATAACAAAATGTGGAAAAAGTCAAGCGGTGTGAATACTTTCTGAAGGCACTGTAGTTAGACACAATAATACAATTGTCAATATCAGCATGTGAAGTAGCTAATTGGCTGTAAAATTGCCTAAACAAGCTGCATCAATATAGGGATCTACAATATCGCTATGTTCAACCTGGAGATCGATGTGCCTTGACTGAAGAGGCAGACAAATGGCAGACATATGGTGGACCCTCTTTTAAATTACATATTTCTCGAGGTAGGAATATCGCAAAAAATATGATCAATGCCTCATTCGAGAGAAGACAACCTCCTGCGTAATGACATCGGCCAAGATTTAAATTTGACATGTATGATAGACATTTTTGCGTTCTAAAAGTCTTAATCCTATTAACTTCCAGTGTAGTGAGAGCGGCTTTATTGCAATGCCATGTCATACTGGCCTGCTTGAACGGCAATAGCTCAGATACACACATGAAAACATGAAATTACCCCGGGAATCGGTAGAACATCGCTCAGAGAAGCACAAAAGCAACATAACATTCAAAATGGGTGAATCTTTCCTTTAAGCTGGAGACCATCGTGTTTCTGACCTGTAAAGCTTCTTGGATGTTCCCGTTGTAATCAATGATTTCAGTGGCTCCTTGGTCACCTTTCTGCCCAGGGGGTCCCTGCGTGTGTTTAACATTTAGATGTTAATTAAAATCCAAGTTCAATATAATTAAACACCAATACAATATTTTAAAGGCATAGTTTACTCAAAACAATCTTTAGTATTTAGTTCATTTGTCCACCATTAATACAATCCCGAAAACTATTTGCATGTCAAAAAACAGATCATTACAGTTTTGAAGGTGCTCTATTTGGAGATGTTTTTTATTTTTAGGATTGTATTATATTTTGTTCATATATGACTTATTTGAACAAAATACAAAACATATTGTTTTGAGTGAACTATCCCTTTAAGTTAGAAATGTGGCTGCTCTGAAACCCCACCCCCCCAAACAAGGAAATTCACATGAGCAACACGAGGCCTAAATTCATGCACTACCAACATTTTCCAGTACACAGCTTTTACCTACTACAGTAGCTGTATTATGCTTTTGACAATAGGCCTATATAGTTATCAGGTGCCTGCCTAATTACTGTATTTTCTTTAGGATAATACCAGGATGCATCTTAGGTTGACAGAGGTAATAATTTAATATCAAAAGGATTATTTTAATGTATTTGATCTCCTCAACTTAATGAAATTCATCTCAGAGGATTTGCATGGTGGAGTTTAGCATTATATTTGTTTATTTTCATTGCATAGTTCAAACAAGTTTGTGCCCATGGATTTAAGTCTGCAGTAATAGAAACAGATGACAAATCATCTTTTGGTACAACACTCCCCTCTGGTGGATATTAGGCTTTTAGTACCAAGTTTCATTGACGATGCACAAGGGGGAAGAGCAACTCAAAAAGTGCAGTGTTCATTGTTTTTGTATACAAAGTTGTGTGTAATAGAAATGTTCTCAATATGACATATGAGGATGAACAATGTCCTCTAGTGTTTATTGAGTATTCAGGGCCCTACTAGTAACAAGTGCAACAAGTGTAACTTTACTGATATATTATGTTGTTGTTTTTTTATATTCTGTTGAGTGCACTCACCCATGGTCCCATAGAGCCCAGGTCTCCCTTGTCTCCTGTCTCTCCCTGAGTTAGTAAGAAAAGGCTGTAAGATGTAGGAACATGCATGGAGTACAGTAATTTATCACAAACAGACCTACAGTGGCTTAAAACAGAGTAGAATAATACATAATCCATTTGCTGACAATGCCACTTGTTTTATTTTCCCCATGAACATTTACTCATTGGGAATGTGCAGTGTGAGCTTTGTAATTGTTCTCAAGAGTGATTCCTCAATATATCAGTGTTGGCTAATCATCATCAGCCATAGTGGAACTGTAGATATGTCATAAAAAATACAAAAATCAGGTGTCATGCACTGACCTTTGAACCTCTAGGGCCTGGGTTCCCTGCCTCTCCTGCCCCCCCCTGCAGGAGAGGTAGACAGACAAGGAGCATCAGGAGAGTAGTAAGTCACCACATGACCCCTCAGTATGAGCAAACACTTTTGATTGTAAGACAGGGCCATACTACAAATAGGCATTTGTATGACTAAGCATCTTACATGCTCTGACTTAAAACATTTTCCAGTCCACATAAGAGAGGAATATCATATTAAACCAAAGCAAACACTTTTGATTGTAAGACAGGGCCATACTACAAATAGGCATTTGTATGACTAAGCATCTTACATGCTCTGACTTAAAACATTTTCCAGTCCACATAAGGCACGGAAGGGTAACCATACTTGTATTGTTGATGAATTGTTTTATGTTTGCTTCATCAAATCTAATGGCCTTTTGGCATAATAAGAAATCCAATCAAAATGTGTTTCTTTGAACTCTACACATTTTGGACGAATTTTCTATTTAATTGTTTCAGATTATGTTTCAGATTATTTTGTGCCCAATAGAAATGAATGGTAGATAATGTATTGTGTCATTTTGGAGTTGTTTGTATTGTTTCTAAACATTGATGATTATGGATAATCCTGAATAAAATGTGAAAAACTGAGTGAGAAAGTTACAGAAGCACAAATATCATACAAAAAATGCTAACCTACCCTGTTATTGTAATGGTGAGAGGTTAACATGTCTTGGGGGTAGTCATTGCATGCTGTGAATATAGGACCAAATACTACTAATACACATACAGTAAAATGGTGGGCCTATGGTGGAACTGTAGTCCCAACACCTAAAATGGTGGGACTATGTTCAAAAAGTGCTGTAATTTCTAAACGGTTCAATCTCAAAGTATAATTTCAATTCGAAAGTGCTGGAGTACAGAATCAAAACAACCAAAAAATGTGTCACTGTCCCAAAACTTCAGGTGTTCACTGTATAAAACTGCACAGACTGCACTGCCCCTTTAAGCCAATATTCTGAATGCATACAAAGCAGAATATGTTACTTGATCAATGTGTAATATAAGGAAGGCCTCTACCGTTGATCAAAGTTTGTAAAAACCTTAATTTACTGAATCTTTCTAGTTTATCAGAACCTTCCTAGTCTTCTGTGAAGTCAAGGCTTGCTTCACCTTGCATGTTTGGAAACATAAAAGCCACTAGAGAGCATCAAATGCTGTACCAATGATCGAAAAGGTAGAGCTTAGAATGTTAGATAAAGAACATGCACTTGCTTGAATCTCTTGCTCAAATCACATCACTGAATGGTCTCTCTCTCTCTCGTGTCCCAGGCCAGCCCCCCCAACACTGACCTTTTGACCGGCCTGTCCAGGCTCGCCCCGCTCTCCCTTGCCTGGTGGGCCAAGTTCCCCTCGCTCGCCCTACAGACAGAAGAGAAGAAAGACACTTTCAGGGACTGGGGCCTGGAGGACTCTCTCTCTGACCCTTTTACCCATGGATGGAATGCCCATCTCATCATTAGATGAACACACTTGTCTGAGAGGTCAACCAAACTGGAGGGTTGGCCAATCTTCAGGTTTCAGGATTCCATGTGTAAAAATGTATGTTGAGTCAAGCAACATACTGTATCTCCTACTACAGTGGTTCCCAACCTTTTTCGGTTACTGTACCACCAACTGAATTAAAGTAACTAACTTTGGCCTTCCGGATAGCCTGAATGCAACTATTTCTCAGTTGCCTGAACGAGAGCTGTCAGCCTGAGTATGCATGTGCCGAGCCTTTCGCCAAATGAAATTCTTGGGGTGGAGTAACTCTGCAAGATCACGGTCGCATGGGTTGTAGTCCGTGGAAAAAAAAACAATCATGGGGTTGATTTGTCCTGGTTTCCATTCGTGCCATTGAGTAGGTAACATTCAGTCTCTCTAGCATGGATATAGGCCTGGTCAATGACACTCATATCATACCCACATTGCACGAACCTGGCGCACATATCATTAGCTTTGCGCTCAAAATCTATTTCAGTAGTACAGTTAAGCCAGAGTAACTGCCTCAAATTAGTCCTTTTGGAAGTTTTTCTTGGTAAGGCCTTTTGTTAGGTCTCCTAAAGTTTACTAAGTTATAAATGACCATGACAATGACAGTGATAGATCTGATTGTCATTTTATTTACCTTGTCACAGCATTCTCGGATAACCCTCTTTTAACAACCCACACTCACCCATCTGTTTGTGTTAGCCATCCACTCACACACTACTGTATATGCAAGGCATACATGGTTTATGACCCATATTTGACTGTTATTGATCAAATTGAAACGTACCTTGGTTCCCGGTAGTCCTGGGAGCCCTGGTTCTCCCTGAGGTCCTAGGAATCCAGGCTCACCCTGTAATCAGGAAGGAGATAAGAGATGTGTCATAAAATAGCTAATTTACTCTGTTATTATTTTTTATTTCAACAAAGAAGATTTTGTAAATGAGGTACACAGGTACTCATGGGCGCACACACACACATGCACTCCTCTCGGAATTCAATTCAAGGGCAGTCTAAGCAAGCCCTAACTTAAGTGTATTTAGCTTAACTGTATATACTGTACAGTTGAAGTCGGAAGTTTACATAATGGAGTAATTAAAACTAGTTTTTCAACCATTCCACACATTTTTTGTTAACAAACTATAGCTTTGGCAAGTCGGATAGGACATCTACTTTGTGCATGACACAAGTCATTTTTCAAACAATTGTTTACAGACAGATTATTTAACTTATAATTCACTGTATCACAATTCCAGTGGGTCAGAAGTTTACATACACTAAGTTGACTGTGCCTTTAAACAGCTTGGACAATTCCAGAAAATGATGTCATATCATTAGAAGCTTCTGATAGGCTAATTTATATCACTTGAGTCAATTGAAGGTGTACCTGTGGATGTATTTCAAGGCCTACCTTCAAACTCAGTACCTCTTTGCTTGACATCATGGGAAAATAAAAATAAATCAGCCAAGACCTCAAAAAATAATTGTAGACTTCCACAAGTCTGGTTCATCTTTGGGAGCAATTTCCAAACGCCTGAAGGTACAACATTCATCTGTACAAACAATAGTACGCAAGAATAAACACCATGGGACCATGCAGCCGTCATACCGCTCAGGAAGGAGATGCGTTCTGTCTCCTAGAGATTAACATACTTTGGTGTGAAAAGTGCAAATCAATCCCAGAACAACAGCAAAGGACCTTGTGAAGATGCTGGAGGAAACAGGTACAAAATGATGTATTTGTATTTGGCTAAGGTGTATGTAAACTTCTGACTTCAACTGTAAGTAACATATTAACATATCCCATCAAAATCCGTCAGTTAAAGCTATAGATATCAGCCCATGATGGGCTGTGTCTCAATCCACCGCATCCACGACAAGCAGACTTGTCGGCCTTCTGCATCTGAAGTGGAATGTGGCTGAACTACATCGGTGTTTGTCAGACCATGAGACATCTTCTCACAAAAACGTCTCTAGCGTCCGAATGGTTTGGTCTACAAACTATTATGACCACTCTGGAAAGGGGGAGATTCTCACTCTCCATTTAGCTCTAGTCTGAAGGTAACTAGTTTGAAAGGTAACCCATATAAACAAATGAAAGTATGGAGGTTCTGTAGTTTTGTACTAACAAAAATAAGGGGTTAAATATGTGTCCAAAAAAATATTTCCTGAACTTTCTTATATCTTCTGCAGTGAGGGGAAAACAGTATTTGATCCCCTGCTGATTTTGCCCACTGACAAAGAAATGATCAGTCTATAATTTTAATGGTAGGTTTATTTGAACAGTGAGAGACAGAATAACAAAAAAATCCAGAAAAACGCATGTCAAAAATTGATTTGCATTTTAATGAGGGAAATAAGTATTTGACCCCCTCTCAATCAGAAAGATTTCTGGCTCCCAGGTGTCTTTTATACAGGTAACGAGCTGAGATTAGGAGCATACTCTTAAAGCAAGTGCTCCTAATCTCAGTTTGTTACCTGTATAAAAGACACCTGTCCACAGAAGCAATCAATCAATCAGATTCCAAACTCTCCACCATGGCCAAGACCAAAGAACTCTCCAATGATGTCAGGGACAAGATTGTAGACCTACACAAGGCTGGAATGGGCTACAAGACCATCGCCAAGCAGCTTGGTGAGAAGGTGACAACAGTTGGTGCGATTATTCACAAATGGAAGAAACACAGAAGAACTGTCAATCTCCCTCGGCCTGGGGCTCCATGAAAGATCTCACCTCGTGGAGTTGCAATGATCATGAGAACGGTGAGGAATCAGCCCAGAACTACACTGGAGGATCTTGTCAATGATCTCAAGGTAGCTGGGACCATAGTCACCAAGAAAACAATTGGTAACACACTACGCCGTGAAGGACTGAAATCCTGCAGAGCCCGCAAGGTCCCCCTGCTCAAGAAAGCACATATACAGTGCCTTGCGAAAGTATTCGGCCCCCTTGAACTTTGCGACCTTTTGCCACATTTCAAGCTTCAAACATAAAGATATAAAACTGTATTTTTTTGTGAAGAATCAACAACAAGTGGGACATAATCATGAAGTGGAACGACTTTTATTGGATATTTCAAACTTTTTTAACAAATCAAAAACTGAAAAATTGGTCGTGCAAAATTATTCAGCCCCCTTAAGTTAATACTTTGTAGCGCCACCTTTTGCTGCGATTACAGCTGTAAGTCGCTTGGGGTATGTCTCTATCAGTTTTGCACATCGAGAGACTGACATTTTTTCCCATTCCTCCTTGCAAAACAGCTCGAGCTCAGTGAGGTTGGATGGAGAGCATTTGTGAACAGCAGTTTTCAGTTCTTTCCACAGATTCTCGATTGGATTCAGGTCTGGACTTTGACTTGGCCATTCTAACACCTGGATATGTTTATTTTTGAACCATTCCATTGTAGATTTTGCTTTATGTTTTGGATCATTGTCTTGTTGGAAGACAAATCTCCGTCCCAGTCTCAGGTCTTTTGCAGACTCCATCAGGTTTTCTTCCAGAATGGTCCTGTATTTGGCTCCATCCATCTTCCCATCAATTTGAACCATCTTCCCTGTCCCTGCTGAAGAAAAGCAGGCCCAAACCATGATGCTGCCACCACCATCTTTGACAGTGGGGATGGTGTGTTCAGCTGTGTTGCTTTTACGCCAAAAATAACGTTTTGCATTGTTGCCAAAAAGTTCAATTTTGGTTTCATCTGACCAGAGCACCTTCTTCCACATGTTTGGTGTGTCTCCCAGGTGGCTTGTGGCAAACTTTAAACAACACTTTTTATGGATATCTTTAAGAAATGGCTTTCTTCTTGCCATTCTTCCATAAAGGCCAGATTTGTGCAATATACGACTGATTGTTGTCCTATGGACAGAGTCTCCCACCTCAGCTGTAGATCTCTGCAGTTCATCCAGAGTGATCATGGGCCTCTTGGCTGCATCTCTGATCAGTCTTCTCCTTGTATGAGCTGAAAGTTTAGAGGGACGGCCAGGTCTTGGTAGATTTGCAGTGGTCTGATACTCCTTCCATTTCAATATCATCGCTTGCACAGTGCTCCTTGGGATGTTTAAAGCTTGGGAAATCTTTTTGTATCCAAATCCGGCTTTAAACTTCTTCACAACAGTATCTCGGACCTGCCTGGTGTGTTCCTTGTTCTTCATGATGCTCTCTGCGCTTTTGACGGACCTCTGAGACTATCACAGTGCAGGTGCATTTATACGGAGACTTGATTACACACAGGTGGATTGTATTTATCATCATTAGTCATTTAGGTCAACATTGGATCATTCAGAGATCCTCACTGAACTTCTGGAGAGAGTTTGCTGCACTGAAAGTAAAGGGGCTGAATCATTTTGCACGCCCAATTTTTCAGTTTTTGATTTGTTAAAAAAGTTAGAAATATCCAATAAATGTTGTTCCACTTCATGATTGTGTCCCACTTGTTGTTGATTCTTCACAAAAAAATACAGTTTTATATCTTTATGTTTGAAGCCTGAAATGTGGCAAAAGGTTGCAAAGTTCAAGGGGGCCGAATACTTTCGCAAGGCACTGTACATGCCCGTCTGAAGTTTGCCAAGAACATCTCAATGATTCAGAGGACAACTGGGTGAAACTGTTGTGGTCAGATGAGACCAAAATGGAGCTCTTTGGCATCAACTCAACCCGCCGTGTTTGGAGGAGGAGGAATGCTGCCTATGGCCCCAAGAATACCATCCCCACCGTCAAACATGGAGGTGGAAACATTATGCTTTGGGGGTGTTTTTCTGCTAAGGGGACAGGACAACTTCACCGCATCAAAGGGACGATGGAAGGGGCCATGTACCGTCAAATCTTGGGTGAGAACCTCCTTCCCTTAGCCAGGGCATTGAAAATGGGTCATGGATGGGTATTCCAGCATGACAATGACCCAAAACACATGGCCTACGCAACAAAGGAGTGGCTCAAGAAGAAGCACATTAAGGTCCTGGAGTGGCTTAGCTAGTCTCCAGACCTTAATCCCATAGAAAATCTGTGGAGGGAGCTGAAGGTTTGAGTTGCCAAACGTCAGCCTCAAAACCTTAATGACTTGGAGAAGATCTGCAAAGAGGAGTGGGACAAAATCCTTCCTGAGATGTGTGCAAACCTGGTGCCCAACTACAAGAAACGTCTGACCTCCAAAACAAGGGTTTTGCCACCAAGTACTAAGTCATGTTTTGCAGAAGGGTCAAATACTTATTTCCCTCATTAAAATGCAAATTAATTTATAACATTTTTGACGTGTTTTTCTGGATTTTGTTGTTATTCTGTCTCTCACTGTTCAAATAAACCTCCCACTAAAATTATAGACTGATCACTTCTTTGTCATTGGGCAAACGTACAAAATCAGCAGCAATCAAAATCATCAATACTTTGTTCCCTCACTGTATATATAGGACAGAGACTTCAAAACCTTATTTCTTATGATTTTTTTACTGTCTTTTTTGCCATTGATGAATGTGTCCCACCGTGCTTGTTAAGTTCAACCAATACCATACTTTAGAGAAGTTCAATATTTTTAAGTTGTAGGAGAACATTTGAGTATTACATTGGTAAACTCAGCAAAAAAAGGACGCTGTTTTTCAAAGATAATTTGTAAAAATTCAAATAAAATCCAAAATCCAAATATCTTCATTGTAATGAGTTTAAACACTGTTTCCCATACTAGTTCAATGAACTGTAAACAATTAACGAACATGCACCTGTGGAAGGGTCATTAAGACACTAACATCTTACAGACGGTAGGCAATTAAGGTCACAGTTATGAAAACTTAGGATAATAAAGGGGCCTTTCTACTGACTCTGAAAAACACCAAAAGAAAGATGCCTAGGGTCCCTGCTCAAGGGACCATAGGCATGCTGCAAGGAGGCATGAGGACTGCAGATGTGGCCAGGGCAATAAATTGCAATGTCCGTACTGTGAGATGCCTAAGACAGCGCTAAAGGGAGACAGGACGGACAGCTGATCCTGAGGCATGCTGCAAGGAGGCATGAGGACTGCAGATGTGGCCAGGGCAATAAATTGCAATGTCCGTACTGTGAGATGCCTAAGACAGCGCTAAAGGGAGACAGGACGGACAGCTGATCCTGAGGCATGCTGCAAGGAGGCATGAGGACTGCAGATGTGGCCAGGGCAATACATTTCAATGTCCGTACTGTGAGATGCCTAAGACAGCGCTAAAGGGAGACAGGACGGACAGCTGATCCTCCTCGCGGTGGCAGACCACGTGTAACATCACCTGCACAGGATCGGTACATCCGAACATCACTCTTGCGGGACAGGTACATGATGGCAACAACAATTGCCCGAGTTACACCAGGAATGCACAATCCCTCCATCAGAGCTCAAACTGTCCGCAATAGGCTGAGAGAGGCTAGACTGAGGGCTTGCAGGCCTGTTGTAAGGCAGGTCCTCACCAGATGTCACCGGCAACAACTATGGGCACAAACCCACCGTCGCTGGACAAGACAGGACTGGCAAAAAGTGCTCTTCACTGACGAGTCACTGTTTTGTCTCACCAGGTGTGATGGTCGGATTTGCATTTATCGTTTAAGAAATGAGCGTTACACAGGGACCTGTTGGCTCGGAGGGTGAGGGCTAGGGCTATTCCACCCTCCCCACTTGCAGGTGCCTTGGTGGAAGAGTGGGGTAACATCTCACAGCAAGAACGGGCAAATCTGGTGCAGTCCGTGAGGAGGAGATGCACTGCAATACTTAATGCAGCTGGTGGCCACACCAGATACTGACTTACTTTTGATTTTGACACATTATTCCATTTCTGTTAGTCACATGTCTGTGGAACTTGTTAAGTTTATGTCTCAGTTGTTGAATCTTATGTTCATACAAATATTTACACAAGTTAAGTTTGATGAAAATAAACGCAGTTGACAGTGAGAGGACGTTTCTTTTTTTTGCTGAGTTTATAACATTGTTAGATTCCACAAGCATTCAGCCCTTTAAAAAAAAAGTAAAACCAGGGTTATATAAAGTGGAAAGGATTTTTACAAGGCAAACAGGTTACAAGCATACCAAAGTGGTACAAGCAAACAAACCAAAACAGCAACAAACATTATCACACACGTGTTTTAGCATTCCTTGCATTCACATGTTTTAGCTCAGTAATGCAATAATTTGTTCTGAGTGTACAATGCTGTGAATTGTGTTCATCATGGCAGATTTGAGCATTGAGTATACTGTATCTAAACCTGTGTTTGTTTCAAGGCATTAACCCCCCTCTCACACACTTTTTTCTCTCTAATTTTGTGATATCCAATTGCGATCTTGTCTCATCGCTGCAACTCCCCAACGGGCTCGGCAGAGGCGAAGGTCGAGTCATGCGTCCTCCGCAACATGACCCACCAAACCACACTTCTTAACAACCGCCCGCCTTACCCGGAAGCTAGCTGCACCAATGTTTCGGTGTTCAACTGATGACCCGAAGTCAGCCTACAGGCGCCCGGCCCGCGACAAGGAGTCGCTAGAGCGTGATGAGCCAAGTAAAGCCCCCCGGCCAAACCCACCCCTAACACGGTTGATGCCGGGTCAATTGTGCGCCGCCCTATGGGACCCCCCCCGGTCATGGCCGGTTGTGACACAGCCTGGGATAGAACCCAGGTCTGTAGTGATGCCTCAAGCACAGCGATGCAGTGCCTTAGACCGCTGCACTGAAGTGAATATTAAGTACTCTTTTACCCAACATATCATCATTATAACCCTTGAATAATGCATGACAGATACTCTTTCAGATGATGTGTGACTGAACTAAGTGAAATGTCGGTGACTAATCATTTAGTGGTATGCCTGATTGATAAATACAACCCTGGCATTGCTGCAATCAGCACTGCTTTTCAGCTGGCCAACACATACAGTACGATCAGATTTGTAATTTATGTTCTAATTTGAGCAATAATTTCCATTTCACCCTTGACCACTGAATCATGAACAATGACAAATCTGTATAGGCTTAGATTTACACCACATTGTCCCCTTACTTGTACCTCATGTTGGAGCCCACAGCATCCAACTGCGATGTGCTGCATATAATTTATCTAAATGTATGACCTAGCTGAATGTTAGTAGGTGGGAAGTCAAGGGACAGGGAAGACAGGGAATTCTTAGAGATGAGGACAACAGAATGTACCTTAATCCCGGGAAGTCCAGGCAGCCCTGGAAGTCCTGGCTCTCCCTACACAGGAAAAATGTGACGTTATAGCCGAGTTGAGCCTCTGTCCTGGGGCCTTCAACAGCAGTCTCTACCCTCTCTATCATTGGGTCCCAAACAGCTCTCCAGTGAGCTGGGCCCTGATGAAGATTACAACTTGCACTTGAGTTGTGTACCAGTATTACATGCAATCATCATTAGTTAGGGCCACTGTGGTGCTGTTTATGTTGACTAATAAAGTTAAGAGGTCTATAAATGCTTCAAAGGGATGTAATTCAGTACGTTTGGATTGTTTTCTACTGAGATTTTCAATGTCATTCCCAAGTGAAGAATTCTGAACTTGCATAGAATGCTGAAAATGATGGAAACTCAATTGGGTTTGAGTGAACTATGTAAAATGCACATTAATTATTATGTGAATAATTGAATGCTCTATTTAAGACTTACATTTATGGTACATGAGAATATATATTTTGCACTGCTCACAATGATCAAGCGTAATAGCATTCAGAACTTAGCGAGAGGCCTGTAAATTACAATTGAGTCTCCTGAAAGCATTATAAATGTAATGAATCAAAGTCACTCATCTGGAAATCCTACTTCACAAGCTCCACTGACTATCACCCAAATGAATTATTTAATCGAGACCAACAGTTCCCTAATAGGCAACTGGAAGAGAAATTAAACTTTGTAAGAAAGCGTATTAAAGGAAATAGATAGAACAACTGTGAGCTGCCATAAAACCTTCATAAAAATCTGACTGTGTAGGGCAGGACATATTTTGCAGCACAGCAGGAAAGGGCTGCTTGAGAGGATAAAGAAAAGGGGAATTAATGGTGTGTGGCTCTCGGGAGTAATTAGTGTAATTCAATGGGATTCTGATGCAGTCTTGACAGCAGATCTGGCTCTGCCTAGCAAATGGTTATGTTGTTTGCAAGAAAAGAGAGGTCAGACAAAAGTATGGGGCTTGCTTTTTGTCAGGATCCGGTGCTTTACTCTGTACTCTGTGGCCGGTATTCAATCAATTTGTGCAGATACAGTAGTGGATTTCCAGACTGTCCTTTCAGAAGTGTGTTTTATTAGCATAGTAGGCTGTCCCAGGTGGATGGTTTCACTTGATTTAGAAATGGTAAATCTGATTGTGTGCGGTGGATGACCGCTCAGCCAGGTTTGTCAGCAGAACTGAACAAGTCATGGGGCCAAGGGACTGCACATTTCCAAATCAAGTGTCAATTCCTTCCATCAGAGACGCTGCTGGGAAAATCCAACACACTCCATGTGCTATCTGAAAATTCACTATCTGCAATTGATGAAATATACCAGTCTCTGTATCAAAACCCATACTTCTAACTTGAATGCCATGTTATGGGAGTGGCTTACCAGCTATATGTCTAGAACAGGGATGGGCAACTTAGGTGCAGGTGTTAATCCTGGTGATTTAAAAGCTAATGCTGTAATGGTGTAGTTATGTTTTATCACATTCTAATATCAATCTGAGAAATGTAACAAGTATTCCTCTCGTGAGGATTTTGAAACACGGGAAACATGCCATGGGATTTTAGTGCAGGGTATTTTACCTTTGATCCCCCACGTCCTGACTCTCCTGGTTCACCCTGTAATACAAATCAAATGTTATTTATACACATGGTTAGTTAATGCGAGTGTAGCGAAATGCTTGTGCTTCTAGTTACGACAATGCAGAAATATCCAACGAGTAGGAGGGCTCACTTTTAACCATTGAGGTAAGCAATAACGATGAATGAAATGATTTACTTGGTTCTTACCTAAATATGCCTTTTGGGTAGTGAAATTCTATTTTAAAGGAAGATTTTCACCCTATTAATTGAGGATTGGACACATTTTTTTTTCCTTCCAATTTTCGCCTAAATTGACATACCCAAATCTAACTGCCTGTAGCTCAGGACTTGAAGCTAGGATATGCATATTCTTGATACCATTTGAAAGGAAACACTTTGACGTTTGTGGAAATGTGAAATGAATTATAGGACAATATAACACATTAGATCTGGAAAAAGATAATACAAAGAAATCATATTTGAAATGCAAGAGAAAGGCCACGCTGTATTTTTCCAGCTTAGGCACAATGTAGATTTTGGCCACTAGATGGCAGCAGTGTATTTGCACATTATTTTTTTACTGATCCAATGAACTATTGTATTTCTGCTCAAAATGTTGTATCAAGACTGCCCAAATGCGCCTAATTGGTTTATTAATACATTTTCAAGTTCATAACTGTGCACTCTCCTCAAGCAATAGCATGGTATTATTTCACTGTAATAGCTACTGTAAATTGGACAGTGCGGTTAGATTAACAATAATTTAAGCTTTGTGCCCATGTCAGATATATCTGTGTCCTGGGAAATGTTTTTGTTACTTAAAACATCATGCTAATCACATTAGCGCATGTTAGCTTAACTGTCCTGTGGGAGACACACCAATCCAGTAGAGATTAAAACAAGAGTTCAGGTCACATTACAGGGTTGACCTTAAACCTAAGGGACAAATGAAAATGAATCCCCAATCACTTTAAATAAGTTAAAATTATCTCTCCCAAAGCAACAAATACAATAGAGCTTTAAAATGATGGTGAAAACTTGGGGTTAAGTGTGTTAAAATCTTCCTATAAATTAGACAAACATGACATGCCGAAATGAGAAAACAAAACTTATTTTATTGAAAACACACTGGTATTGGAGTTTTTAAAGGTAGACTCAGCAAGATGATGTTGCAACAAACAGCACCACAGATGTTGAGATGAGAACGATGCAAGACTTTGCTCCCACTCAGTCACACAGAGTATCTGAGCATGTGCACTGGTGCGCTTCATGCTGCTACAACGTGATACCTACGAGACCAAAACAGTGGCGAGGTTTAACCTTGCGTTTTAACGCTCTTAGTTGTAATTAACCCACTATGTGTTTACTTTGTGTATTCAATGTCATCTCGCTGAGTCTACCTTTAACATAGTTTAGTTTAAGCATAGATGTACAATATGTGTGCTCCAACTGGTAAAAGTAGTCTTTTTTTTGATCTGAATTTACACAAATAATGTCTGAAGGACATAAAAGGCACTCTATTCATGGAACCTACCGTTTCAGCATTTAACCCATTCTACTTACCTTAATGCCTGCAGCAGAGGAGCCTGCATCACCCTACAAGAGACAAATAATAACAACATGTCTATGTGCAACAACAATAAAGATACTGTATGAGCAACAACAATACATATATGTCCAATGCGCAAAACTGTTAGGCGGTAAGGAGCTCTCTAGCTTTAAACAGGATTACACTTAAACCCTTTACCTTCTTTAAAATGAGACCAAGTATAATATAATCTGAGGGTAATACCATTGGCAAAATTCCTAACTCAGCATTTCAAAAACTCTGTCCTGGGGACCCAAGGGGTGCGCGTTTTGGATTTTGGATTTAGCACTACACAGCTGATTCAAATAATCATAGCTTGATGATGAATCATCTGTGTTGTGCTAAGGCAAAAAACTAAAATGTGCACCCCTTGGGGTCCCCAGGACAGAGTTTGGGAAACGCTGCCCTAACTGATCTTTAGCAGCTAGGGTGTGGGTGATGACTCACTATTTTTTATATATATATATGTGTACTAAACAGAAGCTCAATAATAGATGTTGAGATGACAGGCCAAGAGGAAAAGATCCAGTCCGTCTTTAGTAAATGAGTGGAACGGAATGTGATGCTTTAACATGTGTTTGAAATGGAAACCACAAGGCAAGGGTAAATAAACATAAACAGGCTACAGTACAGTGATGTCACAACTAAAGAACTAGAGTAAATCACCAAGATCCACAAAAAAATCTCACAATAGCTGGCCTTATGTTATCTGAAATTTTGAGCTGCACTGTCACTCTGTGGTAGATACCATTGTCATGACTCTTCTGTGAAGATCTGAATGATCAGGTTACAGTGGGTCCGCTCTACAGCACGGGCTCTCTTGTAGAGCAGGAAGTCTGCTGTTTTATGACAGTAGTAAATACCGAAATTCCTTTCCCCACTCTGCCAAAATGAAGGTTGAGAATCCCTTTGTTACCACAGAGAAAGACTTCGCAGTACGGTAACCTCAAAAGGTTGAATAATGTAACAATATTTCTGTATTCCAACCAGTTGGAATTGTCCGTGGGTATTTAAAGAACAATCCTCTACCAAAGGACAAGACCAGAGAACATGGAGATCATTCCCACGTTGAAATGGCTAAGAAATCTACAAACTAAATAACAATTATTCAGGCTGCAGCTGTTTAAGTACTTTAATCTGGTAAACGCAACGGGTCGAAGACCGAATGGTACTCTGACATATCCATTATATCAAGCTACAACTCCGAAAGACTTTGATCACTGGTGGGACAAACCAGAGACTTTCTGTTGACAACCTATCCAGCAGACGGACAGGCGGCCACAGAGAGGGACAACAAAGGCATACACAACAAAGGCATATATGTATATTGAAATGTATTTTCGAATGAGCAGTTGTTCATGTTCAAAGTATAAGCATTTCCATGAGTGTAGTGTATGTACGGGGTCCACTCTGAGTTTCCCGCTCTTGAGCTGGCCCCACCCCATTCCTTTGTCTACCATGCCGTCATATCGGCTTAGCCCACTAGGGACTTTTCAGTGTCAGTAACCAATGTATTACTATTGTGTGTGTGTGTTTTGTCATTCTGTGATTGATTAGTTAGTTAGAAAATAATTAAGCTAATTTGTATATTGCTGATTCATGATTTATGTTAGGGTTTATGCAGATATCCAAGGGTTTGCGACATTCAGGAAGGAAACTGATGAGGTAATAATACATTAACTGAAGACTAATCGATAAGATAATAAAACATCTGAATATTCGGGAAATAGAGACTCTATAAACATTTTCCTATGGTGCCCCGACTTCGTAGTTAATTACTATTCCGTGATTAATTTAATAATTACACAGAGAATTGATTTGATAATATAAGTCTTCACATTTAATGACAGCAAACGCTATGACAACACCCACTCTTCGTTTATGTAATAGGCTGTTGGACTGAAACATTCACAACTCCATTCATTTACAAAAAGATAATCAATTTGTGCCACAGTTCAGACCACCAATAGATCAGCGTTCTACCTCCCCCTTGTGATGGTATGGTGCAATGACAGAATGATGCAATTTACCACCATCTACCACAAATGGTTGCGGCGTAAGAGTGAAACTTTTAATTGAGGAACCACTATGTTTATCATTACTTATTATGGAAACATTCCTGACTTATTATTATGTATGCATATTTCCTGTATAATGTTTTACTATTTGTTGTGTATACATATTCAATTTATTTATGCATATTCTTTCTATCTGCATAAGTACTTCCTCATTCTATAACTATGTCATTGTGGTAACTAGTGATTCATTGTAAATGACTTATGTTTTTATTATTTATCTGTTATAGAAACCACATACACATGTTTACAGATACTACTTTACATATCAATACTCTTCAGGCTACCTTGGCAATAAAGTGTTAACAGTGTCTTTCTAGCAGAAGAGACAGGGGCTAGAGTTTAGGGAACGGGATAGCTCTATGAATTTCCCATTGGTGGAAAGGGAGCATAGAATTAGTGCTGGGCCTTTGCCTGGTGCAGATTTTGCGGTTCTACTTCACATGTGCCTTGCTCTTAGAAGTTGCTAAGGATTGCCTGGCCCGGCTTTTATGGGAGTCATTACGATGCATATACAGTGCCTTGCGAAAGTATTCGGCCCCCTTGAACTTTGCGACCTTTTGCCACATTTCAGGCTTCAAACATAAAGATATAAAACTGTATTTTTTTGTGAAGAATCAACAAGTGGGACACAATCATGAAGTGGAACGACATTTATTGGATATTTCAAAATTTTTTAACAAATCAAAAACTGAAAAATTGGGCGTGCAAAATTATTCAGCCCCCTTAAGTTAATATTTTGTAGCGCCACCTTTTGCTGCGATTACAGCTGTAAGTCGCTTGGGGTATGTCTCTATCAGTTTTGCACATCGAGAGACTGACATATTTTCCCATTCCTCCTTGCAAAACAGCTCGAGCTCAGTGAGGTTGGATGGAGAGCATTCGTGAACAGCAGTTTTCAGTTCTTTCCACAGATTCTCGATTGGATTCAGGTCTGGACTTTGACTTGGCCATTCTAACACCTGGATATGTTTATTTTTGAACCATTCCATTGTAGATTTTGCTTTATGTTTTGGATCATTGTCTTGTTGGAAGACAAATCTCCGTCCCAGTCTCAGGTCTTTTGCAGACTCCATCAGGTTTTCTTCCAGAATGGTCCTGTATTTGTCTCCATCCATCTTCCCATCAATTTTAACCATCTTCCCTGTCCCTGCTGAAGAAAAGCAGGCCCAAACCATGATGCTGCCACCACCATGTTTGACAGTGTGTTCAGTGTGTTCAGCTGTGTTGCTTTTACGCCAAACATAACGTTTTGCATTGTTGCCAAAAAGTTCCATTTTGGATTCATCTGACCAGAGCACCTTCTTCCACATGTTTGGTGTGTCTCCCAGGTGGCTTGTGGTAAACTTTAAACAACACTTTTTATGGATATCTTTAAGAAATGGCTTTCTTCTTGCCACTCTTCCATAAAGGCC
Source organism: Oncorhynchus mykiss (assembly GCF_013265735.2). Lineage (NCBI taxonomy): Eukaryota > Metazoa > Chordata > Actinopteri > Salmoniformes > Salmonidae > Oncorhynchus > Oncorhynchus mykiss. Next base: position 32,652,127 of record NC_048573.1, read on the forward strand.
AGATTGGTGCAATATACGACTGATTGTTGTCCTATGGACAGAGTCTCCCACCTCAGCTGTAGATCTCTGCAGTTCATCCAGAGTGATCATGGGCCTCTTGGCTGCATCTCTGATCAGTCTTCTCCTTGTATGAGCTGAAAGTTTAGAGGGACGGCCAGGTCTTGGTAGATTTGCAGTGGTCTGATACTCCTTCCATTTCAATATTATCGCTTGCACAGTGCTCCTTGGGATGTTTAAAGCTTGGGAAATCTTTTTGTATCCAAATCCGACTTTAAACTTCTTCACAACAGTATCTCGAACCTGCCTGGTGAGCTCCTTGTTCTTCATGATGCTCTCTGCGCTTTTAACGGACCTCTGAGACTATCACAGTGCAGGTGCATTTTATACGGAGACTTGATTACACACAGGTGGATTGTAATTATCATCATTAGTCATTTAGGTCAACATTGGATCATTCAGAGATCCTCATTGAACTTCTGGAGAGAGTTTGCTGCACTGAAAGTAAAGGGGCTGAATAATTTTGCACGCCCAATTTTTCAGTTTTTGATTTGTTAAAAAAGTTTGAAATATCCAATAAATGTCGTTCCACTTCATGATTGTGTCCCACTTGTTGTTGATTCTTCACAAAAAAATACAGTTTTATATCTTTATGTTTGAAGCCTGAAATGTGGCAAAAGGTCGCAAAGTTCAAGGGGGCCGAATACTTTCGCAAGGCACTGTATAATTGCAGCAATTTTTTGCTGCCAATAAACTGCATTAACGGTTACAGCTGGATATCACTTTGCTCAAATGTATTGCTGTGCTAAAAGATTCAACATAGAGCCCATATATAGGCTGCATGAATCAGGCAGTTGCCATGAAGCCAAAGCGGTGTGGTGACTAATTTGCACCATGGCAGAGATGTGTGTCACACCCAACATTATTGCCATAGTTATTCTGCTTCCTTCTGGGGAATTGGTTTTTAAATCTCTGCTTTAGTTTTCCTCTAATGACTGAGTAACCATATACGTGAGGGATCGTCAATTCTGATTAGCTCAGAGACCAGCTAAGGACACTGCCAGCAGTTGAACCATAGCCAGAATAACTAGAGGTAGCTTTCACCTCAAATTTGAGGTACTACTACAGCCCACAGCTCTGCCAGCCTAAACCTACTCATGAGAGAATGTTGAAATGTTACAGATACTGTCCTGTTTGGCAAATGGCTTATGAAAATTAATGAATACCAATGCTGTTTTTTAACAGATTGTTACAGAGAGTAACTTAGTACCTGGACATGCAATAACAATAAAGACATTTTAAAGGCCCAACACGAGGTTGGAATAATACTGTGAAATTGTGAAAATGACAATAATGCCCTTTTAGTGTAAGAGCTGTTTGAAAAAACAGCCTAAATGTCAGCCTGTTTTGGTGGGATGGAGTTCACCATGCGGTAAATTCATTAATAGACCAATAAGAAAGAGTTTCAAACCTCTCTGCCAATAACAGCATATTTTCAGTTTTCCCCTCCCCATTCAGACCACTCCCAGAGAGTCCTAGCAAAATTCTTGCTTGAGAATTTGCCCTTTTTCTCTGCTAAGAAGCTATATTTGTTTATTTTTAACCATTTTAATTGAAAACAATCACAGTCAGAAATTATAAGAGTGCCTTGGTCCTCTTTTTTAATGACCATTCAACCCCTTTACCAAATAGCGCCTTCTACCTAAGTCTTACTATTGTATCCCAGGAGCACTTCTCTTAATTTTTTCTTTAAACTAGAATGTTGAAAATGTGCAGAAGTAATTATTTATTCTTCACATTCACAGAACACAATTTTAAAACAATTTTACTTTGTATTCGTGCAAACTCAGAGCTGACTATTCTCATTGCCATCTCTTTTTCTCCAACATTGCAGCTCCCATATCTTCACCCTGTCACTCATATTACCACATTTTTTCCTGGTGTCTGTGTGCTTGGCATCTCCAGCATGTGAGCATTCAAGGGGCTGATTCACTTAATCCCTTTTTATTGAAGCATCTTACTGCAGCTCTCTGCCCTACTTATTGCAGAACCGTTAACCTATATCTTTAATTGTGCAATTGTTTCTGGTATTCTCCCTAAGATCTGAAGGAGGAGATCCTTCTGACTTAGATAACTACCGTCCAATCTCCAAATTATCTTGCCTTTGCCAAAGTTTTAGAATCGCTGGCCAACTGTCAGCTAAGCTTTTTTAAGGCACATGAAAGTTCAGATGTTCGAGAAGGCATTTCTGCCCCAAAAAACTCCTGTGAAGTAGTGACGCGCGACATACACATAGTTTCCTGAAAAGAGTCACGAAACGAGACTACTGTTCAGAAGTCTAGTCAGGTGCCACATAGAGGGACTTTAGAAAATTACAGTTGGCTCAGAACAGGGCAGCACAGCTGGCCCGTAAAAGTACACAGAGAGCTTGTTTTTGTAAGAATTGTTGACAAACTACTAGCACACATCTTGGACACGCATGCATACCCCACAAGACATGCCACAAGAGGTCTCTTCACAATCCCCAAGTCCAGAACAGACTATGGGAGGCTCACAGTAATACATAAGACCCCACAATTAGATATTAGTTAAACCTCTTCCCGCTACTAAAAATGACTCAACACCATCGCGCTGCAAGTCCTGCCTCTTCCATCTCCTCATTGGTTTATAGAAGTAGGTACCCATGTGCCATCTCCTCATTGGTAATACCCACGTGGTTGACTGAAAGACGAACGAGATCAGTGGCGGTAATGCACCTAATTTATGAAAGTGGCTAATCGCAATATAAAGTCAAGAGAAGGAAAAACCTAGAAGGAGGAGAGATGACTAGAAACAATTCGGTTGACCGTTTTATGTGTGGATTAATTGTCAGAGTAGAGGACCGTGTGCATTTCAGGGAAAATAACAACGTAAAATAACAACGTAAACAACAATGTTTATATCCTAGGACAAATTAGCTAGCAACAGCAAGCTAGCTAGCAACAGCAAACTAGCTAAATAGGACAAATTAGCTAGCAAGTGCAAGCTAACTAGCTAAATTGTCATAAATGTTTAATGCTTTTCGACCTGTCCCCAAATTAATGTAATTAGTTCAGAGTTTGTTTGATATTTTAACCTGCGTGTCATGATCGCATTTGGTGTGGGGGGAGAAAATAAATTCATGCACAATGGTGCAAGCGGGCAGCCGGTTTGGGTTCCGTGTAATTGGTCTGTGTCAGCCTAGGTAGAATAGTAAGTTTGTAATAATGTATTATTATTACTACTACTGCTGCTACTACTACAACTACTGCTACTACCACAGCACGAGACTATACACCTGCCACATCAAGTTGATACCTGCTATGCAAGGATTCGTTTTTGCAACCCGTCTGCCAAATCCATCCATTACGCATGGTCCTCTTCATCAAGCACTCCTTCTCGAGGAAGCTTTCAAATCAGGAAAGCACCAATAATCAATGTCACCAGCATTTACATAATACCCCTAGATATTTATTGGAAATTTGCATGAAACTCATCATGCAATTAACCACCATGTGAAGTTAATCATAGCCTATAAACTCTTCATGCTTTTCCAGGTCGCGGTGGTATTAGGCTGCAACGTAACTTATTATTAACTCCAAGTTACCTCGGCATGATGGTTTGTATATCAATATTTGAGCATAAAGGCATTTCCACCGCAATTGTAGTCTAATCTTTTTAAATATATGAACGGATGTTTTAGGTAGGCAATAAACAGGCTACTGTAAAATGTATTTTCCTTTTTCTTGGAATAGAAACATCATAATAAATACATTTAATGAAGCTAAAATACCAGAAATAAATGCAAATAATAAAGGCCAGTATCATCTTATTTTCATAATCTAAAGGGAATAAATAATCTCCAAGGGCAGCAGTCAAATTATTTGTGCACATATTATCATTATAAAGACAGAAAAATATGCATAATATAAACAAGAGGAAGGAGAATTAAATATATTTTTGGATTGCCTAAAATTAAAAAATACATTGAGATGAAGCCACCCCCTTGTGTGGATTATTTAGCCGATAATTGTCATATTGAAAATAGTACAAACATTTCTGACACACACCTGAACCTATATGTCACGACTTCTGTCGATGTCTCTCCTTGTTCGGGCAGTGCTCGGCGGTCGACAGTCTTCTAGCCATCGCCAGTCTTCTAGCCATCGCCGATCCATTTTTAATTTTCCATTTGTCTTGTCTTGTTTTCCCACACACCTGGTTCTCATTTCTCTCATTATGTGTTGTGTATTTAACCCTCTGTTTCCCTCATGTTTTTGTGTGGTATTGTTTATTCTGTTTCATGTTATGCTCACATGAGTCTTTTGCGCTCGGTTATGTTAACCCGTATTTGTTATTTCGTGTTCACTTTGCTCTCCTGCACCTGACTCCCTTCCAGCCATTTACGCAAACCTGACACTATAGCGTTACCGCATGCGCTTAGATTTACCATTGTGTTAGGTTTGTTATTAAAGTAGAGCCCTTAATTACCAAATTAAAATGAAAAGATTAAACATTTCATGATGACACATCGTTTAAACTTTGAAGAGGCGAATAGAATATAATAATACGTTATTGTCCATCCAGGATGGACATTTTTCTTTGGCATCACTTTACATTAAAAGGATCACATACACTCTCACATCACACACAGGATTTCTACTTCAACGAGTCGGAGTCGGAGGCGCAGGCTTACCCCGGACCATGCCCTAATCCCAGAGACATGGAAAAGAAAAAGGTGGCATAAAAGAGGCAAACGTTCAGGCACCCTGACGAAACTGAGTCGGCAAGTACATAAATCGCCTCTGCCCTCCATTCTATTGGTGAAAGTACAATCACTGGAGAACAAACTGGACAAGCTCTGTTCGAGACTATCCTATCAACCGGACCTGAAGAACTGTAATATTCTTTGTTTCACTGAGTCGTGGCTAAACAAGGACATGGATAATATACAGTAAGCAACTACTCATTCAGGTGTTTTTTTTAATTACTATTTTCCACATTGTAGAATAATAGTGAAGAGATCAAAACTATGAAAAACACATCTGTAATCATGTAGTAACCTTTGGGAGAAGTTTACTACATGATAAACAAATCAAACAATATTTTTTTATTATTTATTTCAGATTGCCTTGATGACAGCTTTGCACACGCTTGGCATTCTCTCAACTTATTAACCATAACTCTATCCTCCTAATTCCTGCTTCATCCCCACAGTGACCATGATTACATATCCAAACCAGAAGCCATGGATAAGGGGCAACATCCGGATTAAGCTAAAGTTGCCACTTTAAAGGAGTGGAACACTAATCCGCTTATAAGAAATCATTCTACGCCCTTCGACAAACCATCAAAAAAGCAAAACATAATTTCAGGACTAAGATCAAATCCTACTACACCGGCTTTGATGCTAGTCATATTTTGTGGCAGGGCTAGCAAACTATCATGGATTACAAAGGGAAACCCAGCCTGGAGCTGCCCAGTGACGGAGCTAAATGCCTTTTATGCTCTCTTCGAGGCAAGCAACACTGAACCATGCATGAGAGCACCAGGTGTTCCGGCTGACTGTGTGATCATGCTCTCTGTAGCCGATGTGAGTAAGACCTTTAAACAGGTTAACATTCACAAGGCCGCAGGGCCAGACGCATAGCCAGGACCCGTACTCACCATATGCGCTGACCAGGTGTCTTCAATGACATTTTCAACCTCTCCCTGACCCAGTCTGTAATACCTAGATATTTCAAGCAGACCAAAAATACATGTCTAAATGTCAATAGTTCTCACATCTATAGCCATGAAATGCTTTGAAAGGCTGGTCATAGCTCACATTAACACTATCATCCCAGACTGGACACACTCCATACCGTCCCAACAGATCAACAGATGATGCAACTCTCTATTTCCCTCCACACTGCCTTTTGCCATCTGGACAAGAGGAACACCTATGTGAGAATGCTGTTCATTGACTACAGCTAAGCATAGTGCCCTCCAAGCTCATCACTAAGTTAAGGATCCTGGGATTGAACACCTCCCTCTGCAACTGAATCCTGGACTTCTTGACGAGGTAGGCAACAACACATCCGCCATGCTGACCCTCAACACTGGGGCCCCATCAGGAGTGCGTAGCTTAGTCCCCTCATGTACTCCTTGTTCACACACGACTGTGTGGCTGTGCACGACTCCAACACTATCATTACGTTGACGACACACCGGTGGTAGGCCTGATCACCGATGATGATGAGACAGCCTATAGGGGGAGATCAGAGACCTGGCAATGTAGTGCCAGAACACTGTCATGACGTTGGCCTGTGGGTAAGGTTTATGAACTCCCCCCATAAATATCTTTCTCCCTTCCCTCTCTCTGACTCTACTGAATGACTCTTGAATAGCCATTGTTAAACATAGAGAGTCTGGGAACATCAAACAAGTGGGGGGAAAGGAACCATATTTCGGTAATAGAACCAGTTGAAAATATGCGTTGGTACTTAACTTGAAGCTAGGGGGCACAATTTTTATGTTTGGAAAAATAACGTTCCCAAAGTAAACGGCCTATTTGTCATGACCAGATGCTAGAATATGCATATAGTTGACCGATTTAGGATAGAAAACACTCTAAAGTTTCCAAAACTGCAAAAATATTGTCTGTGAGTATAACAGAACTGCTATTGCAGACGAAAGCCTGAGGATAATCCAATCAGGAAGTGCCTCTTATTTTGAAACCTCCTATATGCGTTCCTGTCCTCCATTTAAAGGGATATCAATCAGATTCCTTTTTCTGTGGATTCCCTAAGGTGTCAACAGTCAGGCTTTTATTTTGAAAAATGAGCGTGAAGGAGAGGTGGAGAGGTGGGGGCTCTCAGAGTGTGATGGTGCGCAATTGAGTGAAGTGGCCATTGTTCCTCCCGCTGTTATGGAAAAAGCTACACACTCGGTTGATATACAGTATTATCGAGTATATATTTTAAAAACTACCTGAGGAATGATTATAAAAAACGTTTGACTTGTTTCTGTGGACATTATGAAGACTATTTGGAATTTCCATCTGCGTTGTCGTGACCGCTCTTTCCTGTGGATTTCTGAACATAACGCAACAAACAAACGTCGGTATTTTGGGTATAAAAACAATCTTTATGGAACAAAAGGAACATTTGCTGTGTAACTGGGAGTCTCGTGAGTGAAAACAACCGAAGATCAAAGGTAAACGGTTAATTTGATTGCTTTTCTGATTTTCGTGACCAAGCTTCCTGATGCTATCGATAAACTTACACAAACGCTTGGATTGCTTTCGCTGTAAAGCATAATTTCAAAATCTGAGACGACAGGGTGATAAACAAAAGGCTAAGCTGTGTTTCAAAATATTGCACATGTGATTTCATGAATATGAATATTTTCTAGTAATATTATTTGACTGTTGCGCTATGCTATTCAGCGGTTGAAGACTAAAATTATCCCGCTACAGGGATTGGTAGCATCAATTAATGAATATGATGTCAGTTCGGTTGTCATCTGAGACATTATGACTGATGACAGGACGACAAACTGTATCTGGGAAAGTCTACACATTCTAGTTATCAGATTCACATGGAATTGTTGTGCAATTGAAATGTTTAAATATGACACTGTGAAAAGATTAAATGTAATTTTAGCTTCCAAATGAGAGAATTGGGTCTTCATAAGGTTAGAGCGCTGCTCAATCGGTGGCCCGCCCCTGTGAAGAGACATTGGTTATAAACTATGAAACACACCCTCTCTCCCTCCACTATATAAGCCCTTGATGAAAATGTAACCTTCTGTTCCGAGTACGCGAGGCCTGCAGCCTCTGCGTTAAAAGGCGAATAACTTTCTGTTCCGGGTACATTAGGGCGACGGTCCGGTGTCAGAAGGATTCACATAATAACTACAGAACTAAGCCAACCTCAGGGTGAGCTTTGGTTGCGAATGGTATGAACTTTGAACTCTTATTCACTACAGAAGTGATACCTCCTAGCCGTTGAGTCAGCAGCAGCCACTGTAAACATGGGCTAGAAAAGGACGGACGACGTATCCAGTCTAACACACAACGACGATACTACAACGTATACCATTTACCACCAGAGACATTCTTCCGAGGACAGCAAGATCTCTGTTGGGCAACACGGCCAGCATCTACGACCAACCTACCGAAGCGCAGCTATTCGATTAGCTATTTGATTAGTGATTGGTGCTATGTTTTATTATTTGGGAACTTTTTTATTTGAAGTCGTAGCTCATTTAATATGAGGGCTACATATCTTTTCACTTTCTATGTGCTTAGTGCTGTGTTAATTGATAGGGCAATAAACCAACATGCTGATGTTGCTAATTTTGCTGTTATCTACCTGGCTTTTACAGTGTTGGAGATACTTTTGGAGCCCGTTGCTCTGTGAATGAGGAAATATGACTGTTTCTCCCTCGTATTTTGGGAGAAACCACAAGCTTGCTCTGTAAATGCACGCGAGAACTATGCACATTCCTCCCAAACAACATGGGAGAAATCAGACTCTTGTGCTTACATGTCAGGACTGTTCTCTTGGTACTTAACCATGTCTCTGGACTTTACACTTCTCCTGTTATATGAGGTGTTAAAGACTCTGGTGACTGTGGATTGTTGTTCAAGTGCTGTCTTTAAATTCAAATGTTGTAACCCTGATCTAGACTTGCCATTATCTTGCTGCTTCCACCGTCTGGAAATGTGCAATCTAACCCAGGTCCTGACATTTTTACACCTCCCGAATTAAGTAGTAGCAGAGTGGCATGAAGTTTCTGCATATGAATGTAAGAAGTCTTCCTCCGAAGCTTGATTTTCTGAATATATGGATAAAAACTGCAGACCCTGACGTATTTATGCCTTCTGAAACCTAGGTCAAAAAATATTCTACAGACAGAAATATTGGCATAAATGGTTCCAATGTGTTTTGCGCAGATCGTAACTCTAAGAGTGGTGGTGTTGCTGTACATGTAAAAAAGACAAGTTCTTGGCGGTTGTTATGACTTCGGTTACTAAACCTAAGCAATTTGAATATCTGTCTTCGAACCTAAACCTCAGCTCATCTTTAAATATTATTGTATCTTGTTGTTGTAGACCATCTGCTACTGCTGGCTCTTCGGAATGTATTTTCAAATTGTTATCACAGCATGTCAATCCTGAGTTTGTCTTGATGTGTGATCTGTATCAGGACTGGTTAACATTATCTCTGATCAACTAAAAATTCTATGCAGTACCTATAATCTCAGTCCGATTGTCAACAGTGTAACTAGGTTGAATGTAAAGTATCCTCTGAAATCCTCTTTGATTTGATCTTAACCAATACTCCTCATCATTTTAATGCTTCTGGTATTTTTGCAAATTACATTAGTGATCACTGTGCTTTTACCTGTGTGGGAGATGATAAAATTCCTAAGCGATATCCACGTGTCATTAAGAAAAGAAACTGTAAGCAGTTTGATACGAAAGTTTTATTTTTATTTTTACATGATGTATTGAATGGAATAGAATTTAATTAGTCCCGGATGTTGAACCAGCCTTTTCTTACTTCCACAACGCATTCCAGGATGTATCCAATAGGCAATGCCCTTTAACATTTTTTGGGATTATGGGCAGAGTGAACCCTTGGTTTACTAATGAACTGACTAAAATCATAAGGGAATGAAATGCTATGTGGGCTAAAGCAAGACGGTCTGGTATGGCGGATGTGGCTATGACCCAAAAACTGAAAGCAGTTATATTATATATTTCGGATTCGAGCCCAGGGTCTGTCGCAGCCGGCCGCGACCTGGAGACCCATGAAGCGGCACACAATTGTCCCAGCATTGTCCGGGTTAGTGGAGGGTTTGGCCGGCCGTGATGTCCTTGTCCCATTGCTCTCAAGCGGCTCCTGTGGCGGGCCAAAGGCATGCACGCTGACATGCTTCAACAAAGTACTGAGTTAAGGGTCTGAATACTTATGTAAATGTAATATTTAAAAAACAATTTTAAAATAAATTTGCAAACATTTCTAAAAACTTGACTTTGTCATTGTGGGGTATTGTGTGTAGATTGATGAGGAAAAACACATTTAATCCATTTCTAGAATAAGGCTGTAATGAAATGTGGAAAAAGTCAAGGGGTCTCAATACTTTCCAAATGCACTGTATGTACATATCTACCTCAATTACCTCGTACTCCTGCACATCAACCTGGTAATGGTATCACTTGTAAATGGCCAAGTTATTGTGACTCCTGGTGTATTTATTATTACGTGTTTTACTTTTCTACTATTTCTACTATTTCTCTATTTTATTTCTCTCTGCATTGTTGGGAAGGGCCCGTAAGCCTTATCAAGTTAATAGGTTGTTGCATTTCACTGTTATTCTAGACCTGCTTTTTATGAAGTAGGTGTCTAATGCGATTTGATTTGATTTTGCATTCACTCACAATTGACCGCTGCCCCAACTGCACTGTTAATATAGATAAGTGCATATACCAATACAATTTAGTAGTCCAACAGCACAAGCAACGAATTAATGTTTGAACACGTTCTTCTTGGCCATGGGCATTCTGAATTGCCAGCCAGAGAGAAACATAAAGAAGCAAACACACGGTTGATGCAAATATCATAGAAGAGTGTAATTGTCTTCAGGACAGCTGTTTTTTAGTTATGACATTAGTGTTTCTTACGTAATATGCAATTGTTGTTTTCTATGTGTGTCTTTAGTTTTGTTCAGTGTTGTGTCAGTCAGTGTATGTAAGTTGTTTTGTCTGAAACTTTGTTACCCCTGCTGCTGTTGGACCAGGTCTCTGAGAAAAACCCGTATAAATAAAGGTTAAATAAAAAATAAAAGCACACAGCCAAGACAACGCAATAGTGGCTTTGGGACAATCCACTGAATGTCTTTCAGTGGCCCAGCCAGAGCCCGGACTTGAACCCGATCTAACATCTCTGGAGAGACCTGAAAATAGCTGTGCAGCAACGCTCCCCATCTAAACTGACAGAGCTTGAAAGGATCTGCAAAAATAATGGGAGAAACTCCCCAAATACAGGTGTGCCATGCTTGTAGCGTCTTACCCAAGAAAACGTAAGGCTGTAATCTCTGCCAGTGGTGATTCAACAAAGTACTGAGTAAAGGATCTGAATACTTATGTAAATGTGATATTCATTTTTTTAGTTTTTAAATACATTTGCCAACATTTCTAAAAAAGCTGTTTTTACTTTATCATTGTGGGATATTGTGTGTAGATTGAAGAGGGAAAAAACATTTAAACCATTTTTAGAATAAGGCTGTAACGTAACAAAATGTGGAAAAAATCAAGGGGTCTCAATACTTCCCAAATGCACTGTATGTACATATCTACCTCAATTACCCCGTACTCCTGCACATCAACTTGGTAATGGTTTCGCTTGTAAATAGCCAAGTTATTGTGACTCCTTGTGTATTTTTATTATTACGTCTTTTTCTCTACTATTTCTTTATTTTATTTCTCTCTTTGTTGTTGGGAAGGGCCTGTAAGTAAGCATTTCACTGTGAGTCTAGACCTGTTATTTATGAAATGTGTCTAATGCAATTTAATTTGATTTGATTTTGCATTCACTCACATTTGACCGCTGCCCCAACTGCACTGGTAATATAGATAAGTGCATATACAGATACTATTTAGTAGTCCAACAGCACAAGCAACGAATTAATGTTTGAACACGTTCTTCTTGGCCATGGACATTCTGAAGTGCCAGCCAGAGGGAAACATAAAGAAGCAATCAGATTTTTAATACACCGAAGACAACAACCTATTAACTTGATAAGGCAAAGCAAAAAAACGTTATTTTAAAGCATCCTCGAGAAGGAGCGCTTGAGATGGAGACCTGTGTGTAATGGATGGATTTGACGGATGGGTTGCAAAACAAATCCTGGCATTGCAGGGAACAACTTGCTTTGGCTGTTTTACAGCCTCATACATTAGTAGCAGTAATAATAATAATAAACGATTACTACATTAATATTCTGCACAGGCTGTCGCAGGCCGATTAGGCTATTTCAAAAACTTCACACGACCAGGAGTCAAAAGCCACCTACTGGGCAAAAAAATGTCTGAGGAGTGCATGGATTATTTGAACAATAATGTTGTGTGGAGCTGTTTTTATTAGCGGGAAGAAGTTGAATTAATGTCTAATTGTGGTAAAGAAAAGTGTCATAGTACATAAGAGCATATTTAGCAATCAGGGCATTTGAAGTTGAGCAGAGATCTTTATGCCTTCTGCAAAACCTGGTCTGATGTGGCAAAGAAGATTTGTCCTGTCCCTTTGGGGATGTAGATAAACAGTATTTTAAGGGACTGCAGATAACCGGCGTGGAGCTGTTTTTACGCACCAATAATCTGTCTTTGCTTTTGGTGATATCACCATTGTGCATGCCCTCGGTGACGGTCTGTTCATTACAGCCAAAAGCTGTTTTGTGTGGTTTGTAGTGAGTCTTTTAAAAAACATCTGATCATTCAGTTTCATGAGTATTTCAGTTTTATAGACAGTGTAGTCTTGTACAATAATAGCGGATTACTATAGAGGTGCAATTCTGGAGATTTAAGGGCTTGTTTCTCAGCGCAGGTCAAGTTATTTCTGACATAGGCCTCTAGCTTGGATATGTCTTTACGCACCAGTCTGTAGTACGTATCCACAGCTGGGTCAATAGGCTCAGTTGGGATGAAAATAGATGGAGCCCTAAACACACTTTTTGTGTGGAGAGAGGGTTGCAATTTTTAAAGAACAGTTTTAGATGCAATGTGAGTATGAATTACTAGTCGAAACGCGTTGCAGTTGTGCGTCCTGATATTCAGGCTGATTTGCTCCTATATGTATTATTTTGAATATATTTTCTGTAAATAGTTCCCACAAGTATATTACTGTAAGGGTTGTCGTCGGTGGAAGAAGGAGAGGACCAAAGCGCAGCGTGGTTTGTGTTCATCTTTTTAATAAGAAACTGAACACTTCAAAAATACAAAACAACAAAGTGACATCCGAAACAGTTCTACCTGGTGCAGACACACAAAGACTGAAAATAACCACCCACAAAACACAAAGGAAAACAGGCTACCTAAATATGGTTCTCAATCAGGGACAACGATAGACGATAGCCTCTGATTGAGAACCATATCAGGCCAAACACAGAAATAGAAAATATAGAAAAACGAACAGACTGCCCACCCCAACTCAGGCCCTGACCATACTAAATAAAGACAAAACAAAGGAATAAAGGTCAGATCGTGACAATTACACCATACTGGCTGCCTACTTGTTTTCTTTCTCCAATCATCAAAAAAATGAATATTTCCCAATAGACACTGTAAGAAATGTCAACATGTTTAATAAATAGCATCCACACACGGGGGCGGCTTCATCGCAATGTATTTTTTAAATTTAATTTAAAATATATTACATTCTCCTTTCTTTTGTTTAAATTCTGGCTATATTCCCACTGATTTTCCTTCATGTAAGTAAGCTTTTACACGTGTATTTGTATCTCTTTATTATAAAAAAATAATAGTAATAATGATGATATTTAATTTGTAGAGTGCAATTTCTATGCTCAATGCAAATTTGAAGCTTGTTGGTGTTTGCTTCTGTACGCAAGTTATTTGACCACTGTCATTTGAGATTATTTATTCCCTTTATTTATGAAAATAAGTTGATACTGGCCTTTACTATTTACGATTTTTTTCTGATATTTTAGCTTATTTAACCTTTATTTAACTAGGCAAGCCAGCTAAGAACAAATTCTTATTTACAAAGACGGCCTACCCTGGCCAAACCCTAATCCAGATGGCTCTGGGACAATTGTGCGCAGCCCTATGGGACTCCCAATCACGGCCGGTTGTGATACAGCCGAGATACAGTGCCCTTAGACTGTTGTGCCACTCGGGAGCCCAGGTTGAATGCACCGAGCTGTTTGAACTACTGGCATATAACTCTATTCCACATCAAGTAACTCATGCAAGCAGAAAAATATTTCAAAAACAGATAAAAATACACCTTATGGAACAGCGGGGACTATGAAGCAACACAAACTTATGCATACAAACACACGATTACATATACAGTGCCTTGCGAAAGTATTCGGCCCCCTTGAACTTTGCAACCTTTTGCCACATTTCAGGCTTCAAACATAAAGATATAAAACTGTATTTTTTTGTGAAGAATCAACAACAAGTGGGACACAATCATGAAGTGGAACGACATTTATTGGATATTTCAAACTTTTTTAACAAATCAAAAACGGAAAAATTGGGCGTGCAAAATTATTCAGCCCCTTTACTTTCAGTGCAGCAAACTCTCTCCAGAAGTTCAGTGAGGATCTCTGAATGATCCAATGTTGACCTAAATGACTAATGATGATAAATACAATCCACCTGTGTGTAATCAAGTCTCCGTATAAATGCACCTGCACTGTGATAGTCTCAGAGGTCCGTTAAAAGCGCAGAGAGCATCATGAAGAACAAGGAACTCACCAGGCAGGTTCGAGATACTGTTGTGAAGAAGTTTAAAGTCGGATTTGGATACAAAAAGATTTCCCAAGCTTTAAACATCCCAAGGAGCACTGTGCAAGCGATAATATTGAAATGGAAGGAGTATCAGACCACTGCAAATCTACCAAGACCTGGCCGTCCCTCTAAACTTTCAGCTCATACAAGGAGAAGACTGATCAGAGATGCAGCCAAGAGGCCCATGATCACTCTGGATGAACTGCAGAGATCTACAGCTGAGGTGGGAGACTCTGTCCATAGGACAACAATCAGTCGTATATTGCACAAATCTGGCCTTTATGGAAGAGTGGCAAGAAGAAAGCCATTTCTTAAAGATATCCATAAAAAGTGTCGTTTAAAGTTTGCCACAAGCCACCTGGGAGACACACCAAACATGTGGAAGAAGGTGCTCTGGTCAGATGAAACCAAAATTGAACTTTTTGGCAACAATGCAAAACGTTATTTTTGGCGTAAAAGCAACACAGCTGAACACACCATCCCCACTGTCAAACATGGTGGTGGCAGCATCATGGTTTGGGCCTGCTTTTCTTCAGCAGGGACAGGGAAGATGGTTAAAATTGATGGGAAGATGGATGGAGCCAAATACAGGACCATTCTGGAAGAAAACCTGATGGAGTCTGCAAAAGACCTGAGACTGAGACGGAGATTTGTCTTCCAACAAGACAATGATCCAAAACATAAAGCAAAATCTACAATGGAATGGTTCAAAAATAAACATATCCAGGTGTTAGAATGGCCAAGTCAAAGTCCAGACCTGAATCCAATCGAGAATCTGTGGAAAAAACTGAAAACTGCTGTTCACAAATGCTCTCCATCCAACCTCACTGAGCTCGAGCTGTTTTGCAAGGAGGAATGGGAAAAAATGTCAGTCTCTCGATGTGCAAAACTGATAGAGACATACCCCAAGCGACTTACAGCTGTAATCGCAGCAAAAGGTGGCGCTACAAAGTATTAACTTACGGGGGCTGAATAATTTTGCACGCCCAATTTTTCAGTTTTTGATTTGTTAAAAAATTTGAAATATCCAATAAATGTCGTTCCACTTCATGATTGTGTCCCACTTGTTGTTGATTCTTCACAAAAAAATACAGTTTTATATCTTTATGTTTGAAGCCTGAAATGTGGCTAAAGGTCGCAAAGTTCAAGGGGGCCGAATACTTTCGCAAGGCACTGTACACTATACACACACATTCTTAATGTGTTGTAAAATCTGCTGTGAATGTATTGTATTTAAAGAAATGGTATAACTGCCTTAATTTCGCTGGACCCCAGGAAGAGTAGCCGTTGCCTTGGCAGCAGCTAATGGGTATCCATAATAAAAACAAATACAAAATAGAAGACAAGCCCACCCTCTCAGTTGTGCCATTTAATGTGGAGCACCGCCTATATAAATGTACCTTTTTGTTATGTACATCACGTGATAAATTAGGTGCTAAGAAGGCAGGCTTTAAGGAAATATTGTATATATAACATTTTAATCACAAAAACTGTAAAAAGGATGTGAGGAAGTGTTGTAGTGCAAATGTTTTTCTAATGTTGTCATGTTTTTCTAATGGTCCCATGTGGCTCAGTTGGTAGAGCATGGCACTTGCAATGCCAGGGTTGTGGGTTTGATTCCCAAGAAGAACAAGTAAAAATATATCTGCTCTCAATACTGTAAGTTGCTTTAGATAAGAGCATCTGCTGAACTGCAAACCTCACTAATCATAAAATAGGGAGATTTAACACACAACAACTGTTTGGACCGGCAAGTTTTTCTCAAGTGGATTTATATTCCTTCATGTGATTGACATTTAAAGGTATTTGCAAGTCTAAATGTTATGCAAACAGTATATCCTTTCAATATTTCCAGTTTTTAAATCTTTGGCAGCAGCCTAATTTCACATTGCTTTGTTTGGCTGCACTTTTACTGGGCCTTTTAAATGTAGTAACCCTTTAAACATAGTGGAATAATTCAGCGAAATTATGTATTTAGATGTTTGTTTTCTGACCTTTGTAAGCAGTGACTGCATTCCACACACAATACTACAATGTGACTGTTTTTGAATGCCATTTTTTATATATTTCCTTAAACATCCTCTGTATTATGTAGTTATTTTGTAACCACTGATATGTTCTAGGTCATTTTGAGACCTATAAGTACTGCTGGAATGTCCATATTTTCATTAGGAATTACACTGGTCCCTCAAAACATTTATAAAGTATAAATATCCCTAAAATTAGAGACTGCAACAATACTTTACTAAAGATTAGTAAATGGTTTATAAGGTCCTTCATCAAGTTGTTTAAAAATGTGTGAATAAGTAACTTACTTACATTAATAAATAGTGAGCAAAATGTTTCTAAATGCCTTATCAATGGTTTATTACTGAACAGTATTCTAAAGTATTACCATGTTTCCCATAGAATTGTTCAACTGTAAACTAATCTGGGACAAATACAAAAATTAGGAAAATCATGATTACTGTGTGAAACGAACGGTTTGAGTGAAAAATATGCCTTGTTTTTGAAAGGCATGGGAAAACCAGTGGGCTGGTTTGACACAAAGCGTCCTACAAAGACCTGCCCCTTTATTGTTGGAATGGAGCATAACTAGATGAGCTGTCTTAATGTTAAATGGTCCCATATTAACTCAAAAAGCATCCAACCAGGAAATGTAGAATAACCGAAGTGCAACAATAAGGACCACTTACACGCAAAGAAAGAGTGTTAAGTGTTAACGATGCCTGCCTTATTTTCTTGGCTTCTGCTTTCACTAGCTACTTCAGCTCCTTTCCACTGTTTCACAAATTGCTCACATTCAGATGTTGCTCCTTTCTAGAGCCAGGCTCTCTCTCTATCAAGTTTCAGGAGTAAACACAAAGGAAGGAAGGTGAAGTTGAATTGACATACCTTCTCCCCGACGTCACCTTTTTGCCCATCTTCTCCCATGTCACCCTGTGTGCAAAACAGCAGACAAGCAATTATATTTACCAAGTATCTTGAAATGGCTTATTCATAATTTACAAACAGATAAGAACATTGAAAATGAAATAGAATAATTGTGGCTATTCAGACTAGAACACATGTTCTAGTACATAGTAGCTGTTAACAAATGGCAGTTGTCACCAGGCAAGGCTCAGTAACACACTGAGCCTTGGTGCTGATTTCACATCTTGGTTTCTATAGTCTCATCCATAGTTTCGACTAGCATGAGAAACATCATAACTGTTGACAAATTCAAGAGCATTGAACAGATTGCCCCTGACCTAAGGGTACCACTTCGATGAGAGGTAGTGAGAAGGGGCCACGTCCCTTTGGGCATGCTACTGTAAATAAGGCCTTCTCTGTGATTGGGGTGATGGTGCCAATGAGCTGACGAGTAACCACATCCCCACCTACCTCCCTGGCCCAGGGGACGGGTTGAGAGTTTTCACCTCCTTCTCGCACCCAGCCAATGATAGCAAATCATTAGACTGGGAGGGAGCTGGGACTTTTGTTTGCCCAGCATCACCACTGCATAGCCTCCAAATCTTGGCTGATTAGGTTCCACCAAGAACTTGCAACAAACTTGGTCCTATGACTCAACATAATTGACTCTGCTGATGTTTGGAAACTTCGAGGATTTGGGACATGCCGTCTGAAAACGGTTTGGTTCTAACATCACAATTTTGTCTTGAGTTTAGATATAAAGTGATTCAATGGAACCTGTTTCTATTAAATGTGACTTGTTTCAGGAAACTAGACATATGTTGCACGTCAGGAGAAGCATTTGAACGTTAACATATTTATTTATTTTTTGGGGGGGCAGAAATGCCTTTTGGAAAATGTGAAATTTCATGTGATTTAATGAGAACTTGTATTCCATCTGTAAATACAAATACAATTACGAGTCTAGTCACAGAAAAAGTCAGGAACCTTCCCACTAGCCATGATTGGCTGAGATAATGGATGGGCTGAACATGCCAGGAGATGAGTTTGGAATGGTCTGCCATGTAGCATGCTTCTATCTATAACATGAGCTACTCAGTATGTGCTGTTTTTGAAAGATACAGTGCCTTGCGAAAGTATTCGGCCCCCTTGAACTTTGCGACCTTTTGCCACATTTCAGGCTTCAAACATAAAGATATAAAACTGTATTTTTTTGTGAAGAATCAACAACAAGTGGTGCACAATCATGAAGTGGAACAACATTTATTGGATATTTAAAACTTTTTTAACAAATCAAAAACTGAAAAATTGGGCGTGCAAAATTATTCAGCCCCTTTACTTTCAGTGCAGCAAACTCTCTCCAGAAGTTCAGTGAGGATCTCTGAATGATCCAATGTTGACCTAAATGACTAATGATGATAAATACAATCCACCTGTGTGTAATCAAGTCTCCGTATAAATGCACCTGCACTGTGATAGTCTCAGAGGTCCGTTAAAAGCGCAGAGAGCATCATGAAGAACAAGGAACACACCAGGCAGGTCCGAGATACTGTTGTGAAGAAGTTTAAAGCCGGATTTGGATACAAAAAGATTTCCCAAGCTTTAAACATCCCAAGGAGCACTGTGCAAGCGATAATATTGAAATGGAAGGAGTATCAGACCACTGCAAATCTACCAAGACCTGGCCGTCCCTCTGAACTTTCAGCTCATACAAGGAGAAGACTGATCAGAGATGCAGCCAAGAGGCCCATGATCACTCTGGATGAACTGCAGAGATCTACAGCTGAGGTGGGAGACTCTGTCCATAGGACAACAATAAGTCGTATATTGCACAAATCTGGCCTTTATGGAAGAGTGGCAAGAAGAAAGCCATTTCTTAAAGATATCCATAAAAAGTGTTGTTTAAAGTTTGCCACAAGCCACCTGGGAGACACACCAAACATGTGGAAGAAGGTGCTTTGGTCAGATGAAACCAAAATTGAACTTTTTGGCAACAATGCAAAACGTTATGTTTGGCGTAAAAGCAACACAGCTCATCACCTTGAACACACCATCCCCACTGTCAAACATGGTGGTGGCAGCATCATGGTTTGGGCCTGCTTTTCTTCAGCAGGGACAGGGAAGATGGTTAAAATTGATGGGAAGATGGATGGAGCCAAATACAGGACCATTCTGGAAGAAAACCTGATGGAGTCTGCAAAAGACCTGAGACTGGGACAGAGATTTGTCTTTCAACAAGACAATGATCCAACAAAACATAAAGCAAAATCTACAATGGAATGGTTCAAAAATAAACATTTCCAGGTGTTAGAATGGCCAAGTCAAAGTCCAGACCTGAATCCAATCGAGAATCTGTGGAAAGAACTGAAAACTGCTGTTCACAAATGCTCTCATTCCAACCTCACTGAGCTCGAGATGTTTTGCAAGGAGGAATGGGAAAAAATGTCAGTCTCTCGATGTGCAAAACTGATAGAGACATACCCCAAGCGACTTACAGCTGTAATCGCAGCAAAAGGTGGTGCTACAAAGTATTAACTTAAGGGGGCTGAATAATTTTGCACGCCCAATTTTTCTGTTTTTGATTTGTTAAAAAAGTTTGAAATATCCAATAATTGTCGTTCCCCTTCATGATTGTGTCCCACTTGTTGTTGATTCTCCACAAAAAAAATACAGTTTTATATATTTATGTTTGAAGCCTGAAATGTGGCAAAAGGTCGCAAAGTTCAAGGGGGCCGAATACTTTCGCAAGGCACTGTATAACGTTAGCCGTCGAGAACTACAAAAGTTTTGTAACTTTTCTCAACAACATTGATGCCCTGAATTTAGCAGGCGCTATCAACAGATCAGTTGGAAAAAGTGATGGGCTACTTTCTGCACAAGCTACAGTCAGTGTGAACCGGAGTGTCACGTTCTGACCATCGTTCGTGTGTGTTTTCCTTGTTTTAGTGTTGGTCAGGACGTGAGCTGGGTGGGCATTCTATGTTGTGTGTCTGGTTTGTCTATTTTTATGTTTGGCCTGATATGGTTCTCAATCAGAGGCAGGTGTTAGTCTTTGTCTCTGATTGGGAACCATATTTAGGTAGCCTGGGTTTCACTGTGTGTTTGTGGGTGATTGTTCCTGTCTCTGTGTTTGTTTGTTCACCAGATAGGCTGTTTAGGTTTTCTAACGTTTGTTGTTTTTTGTTAGTTTATTCATGTATAGTTTTCTTCATTAAAAAACATGAATAACCACCACGCTGCATTTTGGTCCGACTCTACTTCACCTAAAGAAAACCGTTACAGAATCACCCACCACAACAGGACCAAGCGGCGTGGTGAAAGGCAGCAGGAGCAGCGTAAAGAGGAATGGACATGGGAGGACGTTATGGACAGCAAGAGTATGGAGTATACTACTTGGGAGGAGATAGACAGGTGGGCGGTCGACCCAGGGAGAGTGCCGGAGCCCGCCTGGGATTCGATGGAGCAGTGCGCGGAAGGTTATCGGAGAATGGAGTTGGCGAAGCAAGCACGGCGGCGCGGAAGGAAGCCCGAGAGTCAGCCCCAAAAATGTATTGGGGGGGCTCACAGGGAGTATGGCTACGCCAGGTAGGAGACCTGCGCAAACTCCCTGAGCTAGAGAGACCGGGCAGGCACCGTGTTATGCTGTGGTGCGCACGGTGGTGGTGCGGGTGCATAGTGCATGGTGTCTCCAGTGCGGGTGCATAGCCGGTGCGGTACATTCCAGCTCCGCGTATCGGCCGGGCTAGAGTGAGCATCGAGCCAAGTGCATTGAAGCCGGCTCTACGCATCTGGTCTCCAGTGCGTCTCCTTGGGCCGGCTTACATGGCACCAGCCTTGCGCTCGGTGTCTCCGGTTCACCTGCATAGCCCAGTGCGGGCTATTCCACCTCACCGCACTGGCAGGGCGACCGAGAGCATTCAACCAGGTAAGGTTGGGCAGGCTCGGTGCTCAAGAGCTCCAGTGCGCCTGCACGATCCGGTCTACCCAGTACCACCTCCACGCACCAGCCCTCCGGTGGCAGCTCCCCGCACCAGGCTTCCTGTGCGTGTTCTCGGCCCAGTACCACCAGTGCCAGCACCACGCATCAGGCCTACAGTGCGCCTCGCCTGTCCAGCGCTGCCAGAGCCTTCCTCCTCTCCAGCGCTGCCGGAGTCTCCCGCCTATCTAGCGCTGCCAGAGCCTTCCTCCTCTACAGCGCTGCCGGAGTCTCCCGCCTGTTCAGCGCAGTTGGAGCCTTCCTCCTCTCCAGCGCTGCCGGAGTCTCCCGCCTGTTTAGCGCTGCCAGAGCCTTCCGTCTCTACAGCGCTGCCGGAGTCTCCAGTCTGCATAGAGCTGCCAGTCTGCAAGGAGCTGCCAGTCTGCAAGGAGCTGCCAGTCTGCAAGGAGCTGCCAGTCTGCAAGGAGCTGCCAGTCTGCAGGATGCCGCCAGAGCTGCCAGTCTGCAAGGAGCCGCCAGAGCTGCCAGTCTGTATGGAGCAGCCAGAGCCGCCAGTCAGCATGGAGCAGCCAGAGCCGCCAGTCAGCATGGAGCAGCCAGAGCCGCCAGTCAGCATGGAGCAGCCAGGGCCGCCAGTCAGCATGGAGCAGCCAGGGCCGCCAGTCAGCATGGAGCAGCCAGAGCTGCCAGTCTGTATGGAGCAGCCAGAGCCGCCAGTCAGCATGGAGCAGCCAGAGCCGCCAGTCAGCATGGAGCAGCCAGGGCCGCCAGTCAGCATGGAGCAGCCAGGGCCGCCAGTCAGCATGGAGCAGCCAGAGCCGCCAGTCAGCATGGAGCAGCCAGAGCCGCCAGTCAGCATGGAGCAGCCAGAGCCGCCAGTCAGCATGGAGCAGCCAGAGCCGCCAGTCAGCATGGAGCAGCCAGAGCCGCCAGTCAGCATGGAGCAGCCAGAGCCGGCAGTCAGCATGGAGCAGCCAGAGTCGCCAGTCAGCATGGAGCAGCCAGTCAGCATGGAGCAGCCAGTCAGCATGGAGCAGCCAGAGCAGCCAGTCAGCATGGAGCAGCCAGAGCTGCCAGTCAGCATGGAGCAGCCAGAGCTGCCAGTCAGCATGGAGCAGCCAGAGCTGCCAGTCAGCATGGAGCAGCCAGAGCTGCCAGTCAGCCAGGATCTTCCAGATCCGCCAGTCAGCCTGGATCCGCTATTCAGCCAGGATCCGCCATTCAGCCAGGATCTTCCAGATCCGCCAGTCAGCCAGGATCCGCCAGTCAGCCGGGATCTGCCAGAACTGCCAGTCAGCCAGGATCTGCCAGAACTGCCAGTCAGCCGGGATCTGCCAGAGCCAACTACCTGCCTGAGCTTCCTCTCAGTGCTGAGCTTCCTCTCAGTCCCGAGCTACCCCTCAGTCCCGAGCTACCCCTCAGTCCCGAGCTACCTCTCAGTCCCGAGCTACCCTTCAGTCCCGAGCTACCCCTCAGTCCCGAGCTACCTCAGTCCCGAGCTGCCCCTCAGTCCAGTGGGGCCGTTGGTAAGGACTACTAGGCCAAGGTCGGCGGCGAGGGTCGCCTATCTAGGGACGCTAAGGAGGTGGACTAAGACTATTATGGAGTGGGGTCCACGTCCAGCACCAGAGCCGCCACCGCGGACAGATGCCCACCCACACCCTCCCCTATAGGTTTAGGTTGTGTGTCCGGAGTCCGCACCTTGGAGGGGGGGTACTGTCACGTTCTGACCATCGTTCGTGTGTGTTTTCCTTGTTTTAGTGTTGGTCAGGACGTGAGCTGGGTGGGCATTCTATGTTGTGTGTCTGGTTTGTCTATTTCTATGTTTGGCCTGATATGGTTCTCAATCAGAGACAGGTGTTAGTCATTGTCTCTGATTGGGAACCATATTTAGGTAGCCTGGGTTTCACTGTGTGTTTGTGGGTGATTGTTCCTGTCTCTGTGTTTGTTTGTTCACCAGATAGGCTGTTTAGGTTTTCTCACGTTTGTTGTTTTTTGTTAGTTTATTCATGTATAGTTTTCTTGATTAAAAAACATGAATAACCACCACGCTGCATTTTGGTCCGACTCTACTTCACCTAAAGAAAACCGCTACACGGAGTGACTAGACACAACACTAGCAAAGAATATGTAGCTACAAACAAAATGGAGTTAAATGGTTTCAGTCTGCCATTCATTCATATATATGGATAAGAGTCTATTTACATTTTCAGATATTATACATTTTTTATTGTGTCAGAAAGTGCAATTTAAAATGTACTGTTAGCTAGCTAGCAAACATTAGCTTGCTGGCTAACATCACATGTATAATCTGTGTAGTAATATTATTTCAATCAAAACTCAATTTGCCTTAATAGTTACAGCCTAATGTTAGCTTGCTAACATTGAACCTAGTTGGTTAGCTATTTAGCTACCTGCAGATTAATAATACAGCTATGACAATGTTTGTATTGGTAGTAGTATGAGTTGGGATTATGCCCGGTACATTGTTTAGCTAGCTTTTGTCTAAACAAAAGACTCCACTTAGCCAGATGATTACATGACCCATCAAGTTAGCCAGGTGTGTCTGGTGGTGATTACGGCCCTCTCCTGTATTTCATGAACATGTGTACATGTCTAGACAACAGTGACCAATCCACTTATGTGGCTGGGGGTGGTTATAGCATTTCCTTCACATGATCCATCAATTTAGACAAGTGTGTCAGCTAAGAATCATCTAATAATTGTAAAATTGTACTTAAAGAAATGTGAACACTTTCTGTTTTTGATATTGCTACTATGCAAGTAAGCATTTCACCGTACCGTTTACATATTCTGTATCCTGTGCATGTGACAAATAAATGTAGATTTTAATTTGATATAGTGTGTGTTTACCAGATACAAAAAATGTGAAGAATAACATAACCTGCACCAAAGTCAGATTACGATGTAGGCCAAGGACTAGATACATTTTTTTCCTTATTGTAGTCTATTAACTTTACCACTTTTATTCTTGAAATCTTTGCTTAGCTACTCACTCTGTTTAGCACATGGCCTCACATGTGAATCCTAAAAGAGATGGGTGGGGCTAAGGCTAAATGATGATGAATGGGTGTGACAAAGAAGACCTCTCCAGTAGGTGAACCAAAACATTCAATGGCCATTTTCTCAAAAGTGTTAATCAACTTTCAAAGCAGAATGACTTTCCCATTGTTCCTCAACTGCAGTGCATGATACACAATTTTCTAGCTCTGTCTCTACTTTTAACCAATGTAAAAAACACAATTTCATATATACATATTTTTTTACATAAGACTGAATCGAGGCGGTCAATTACAAATGACAACACTGCAAATTTTAAAACATGTTTTAGTCATTTAGTAGACATTCTTATCCAGAGTGACTTACAAGAGCAATTAGGGTTAGGTGCCTTGTTCAAGGGTACATCGCCAGATTCTTAACCTAATCTGCTCTGCTATTCAAACCAACGACCTTTTGTTTACTAGGCTACCTGCCTTCCAATTGAATGGAGCAGTTTAAAACTAATAATGATTATCTTTACTTTGAGTCAATTACTGTAGGTAAGTTTAATGGCAGTCATGACCATGTCAAGTTATTATGCCTGTTCATGACTTATATAATGCTACAGTGTAAAGTAGGAAAATCAAGGTAACTGTTACGCTAAACTACAAAGGATGGTTTAGTTCACTGTTACTCTAAACCAGGGCTGGCCAATCCTGGTTCCAGGTTTCCATCCTAGGTGTTCACTTCTGGTTTTCATTCTCTCCTTCTAATCAGGGACTAATTCAGACCTGGGACACCAGGAAGTTCTACCAGGTAGAATGACAAACGGAAGAGTTTCGGCCGGTGCAGATCACCAATTGACATCCATGCACGATTAAAAACCCTTGAGACCAATATAACAAAACTGTTGACACAAGATCATATAACATTATTACATAATATATTTTATATCCCCAATTTATATCCGCCAAGAAACTAAATATAATTTTGCATAGAGGGGTGGGTTGAACATGAAGTTTGACAATTAAAATCAAGTCTTTACCTTTTCACCTCGCTCTCCCATTTCACCCCATTGGAAAAGAATGCAGCTGGTGTTAAACACACAAAGGCTGTGGGAATGTTGAGTTAAGGAAAATTATGGCAGGCAGTCCCAGATCGTATCTGGGGTTAAATTCTGGTCCCTCCTTAGATCAGAGTAGGCTGGTGGGAGGACGGGCTCGTTGTAATGGCTGGAATGGAATTGTATCAAACACAAACATGCAAACCACATGTTTGACTCCATCCCATTAATTCCATTCCAGCCATTGCTATGAGCCTGTCCTCATATAGCTCCTCCCACCAGCCTCCTCTGCCTTAGATACCCCCTTGAGGTGCTGGCACAGGGGTACTAATTTCTCCTAAGTGGACATTTTCTCTTTTCTCCCTCACTCACCTGTCCATCTCCTCATTTGAATTGCATAATGTCACTCAAGTTTAAGAATGTTGTCATCTATCACCCAAAAGGTCCCCTTAGATTTCCTCAATGAGCTTAACCTTGATAAACTAATTTCCTGACGATGGCTCTTCATACTTGGCGACTTCAACCTCCCGACATCTGCCTTCGTTTAATTTATTTCCAACACTTTCTTTTCCCTCCTTGCCTCGTTTGACCTTTCCCAGTCTCCTCCCACTCACAAGGCAGGCAATACACTTGTAAATTGGTGTTTGAAGATAACCCTCTAGTGGGTGGGGTTATATCCTGCCTGTTTGGCCCTGTCCGGGGGTATCATCGTATGGGGCCACAGTGTCTCCT
The DNA here is from genome assembly GCF_013265735.2 of Oncorhynchus mykiss. Classification (NCBI taxonomy): domain Eukaryota; kingdom Metazoa; phylum Chordata; class Actinopteri; order Salmoniformes; family Salmonidae; genus Oncorhynchus; species Oncorhynchus mykiss. The sequence goes on from NC_048573.1 coordinate 32,678,311, forward strand.
GACTCCTCCTGTCTCAGTCTCCAGTATTTATGCTGCTGTAGTTTATGTGTCGGGGGGCTAGGGTCAGTCTGTTATATCTGGAGTATTTCTCTTGTCTTATCCGGTGTCCTGTGTGAATTTAAGTATGCTCTCTCTAATTCTCTTTTTCTCATGGTCCTAGGACCTGAGCCCTAGGACTATGCCTCAGGACTACCTGGCATGATGACTCCTTGCTGTCCCCAGTCCACCTGGCCATGCTGCTGCTCCAGTTTCAACTGTTCTGCCTGCGGTTATGGAACCCTGACCTGTTCACCGGACGTGCTACCTGTCCCAGACCTGGTGTTTTCAACTCTCTAGAGACAGCAGGAGTGGTAGAGATACTCTCAATGATCGGCTATGAAAAGCCAATTGACATTTACTTCTGAGGTGCTGACCTGTGATTATTATTATTTGACCATGTTGGTCATTTATAAACATTTGAACATCTTGGCCATGTTCTGTTATAATCTCCACCCGGCACAGCCAGAAGAGGACTCCCCTCATAGCCTGGTACCTCTCTAGGTTCTTCCTAGGTTTTGGCCTTTTTAGGGAGTTTTTCCTAGCCACTGTGCTTCTACACCTGCATTGCTTGCTGTTTGGGGTTTTAGGCTGGGTTTCTGTACAGCACTTTGTGGTATCAGCTGATATAAGAAGGGCTATATAAATACATTTGATTTGATTTAATTTGACTTAACCTCATCTTTACAAGATGTCACATTCTGACCATAGTTCTTTTATGTTTTCCTTGTTTTAGTGTTGGTCAAGACGTGAGCTGGGTGGGCCTTCTATGTTGTGTGTCTAGTTTGTCCGTTTCTATGTATGGCCCAATATGGTTCTCAATCAGAGGCAGGTGTTAGTCATTGTCTCTGATTGGGAACCATATTTAGGTAGCTTGTTTTGTGTTGGGGTTTGTGGGTGGTTGTTTCCTGTCTTTGTATTCTCTGCACCAGATAGGACTGTTTCAGGTTTTGCCACGTTTGTTGTTTTGTAATTGTGTTCATGTTTAGTTTCTCTTATTTAAAACCATGAACTCTAACCATGATGCATTTTGGTCCCCTCTCCTTCGACGGAAGAAATCCGTTACAGAACCACCCACCACAACAGGACCAAGCAGCGTGGTAATGGGCAGGAGCAGGAGAGGCAGCGATGTCAGGATTTCTGGATATGGGAGCAGAATCTGGACTATACAACTTGGGAAGAGCTAGACAGTCTCCCGCCTGTCCAGAGCCGCTAGAGTCTCCCGCCTGTCCAGAGGCGCTAGAGTCTCCCGTCTGTCATGAGCCACCAGAGCCGCCAATCTGCAAGGAGTTTCTCCTCCCCGCACTCGCCCTGAGGTGCGTGTCCTCGGCCCAGTACCACCAGTTCCGGCACCACGTACCAGGCCTACAGTGCACCTCGCCTGTCCAGAGGCGCTAGAGTCTCCCGCCTGTCCAGAGGCGCTAGAGTCTCCCGCCTGTCCAGAGGCGCTAGAGTCTCCCGCCTGTCCAGAGGTGCTAGAGTCTCCCGCCTGTCCAGAGCCGCTAGAGTCTCCCGCCTGTCCAGAGCCGCTAGAGTCTCCCGCCTGTCCAGAGCCGCTAGAGTCTCCCGCCTGTCCAGAACCGCCAGAGCCGCCAGTCTGCAAGGAGCCGCCAGAGCCGCCAGTCTGCAAGGAGCCGCCAGTTTACAAGGAGCCGCCAGTCTACAAGGAGCCGCCAGTCTGCCAGGAGCCACCAGTCAGCCAGGATCCGCCAGAGCCGCCAGTCGGCCAGGATCCGCCAGAGCCGCCAGTCGGCCAGGATCCGCCAGAGCCGCCAGTCGTCCAGGATCCCCCAGAGCCGTCAGTCGGCCAGAAGCTGCCAGAGCCGCCAACCAGCCTGACCCTGGTGACATGGTTGATTGTTATGACCATTTTTAGCTCTTATTTAATTATTTACTATAGGTATATGCACTCATGGTTCCAAACAGGATTCATAAAAAAGGAAAACTTCATCACCTGTAGGTTTCTCCATGAAAGAGAACCCAGATGAAGACCTATTGACCAAAATGTAGAGCTCCATTAAATTGTTTGGAGCATCCAAGATCACCGCGACGTGGTTGGCCTCAGTTGCTGGGACCTCTACTATCTGACAACAAGTCTGAAGCTGCTTGGTCTGCTAGCATAGCTTCCTTGACAGCTTGAACACAGTCTGCAACTCTGTAACCTTTGAGACTGGGACCGCGGGCTTGTCTCGGGCTTGTGGCTGTGTAAATCTCTTCTGTTTGTTGCTGTTTTCCATATACCCTGCGACCTGTCCTGGCTGGAACTGTATGGAGTACCAGTGTTAGCCTATGCTGCTACCAAAGCTAATGGAGAGGACACTGTTTCTCCAACACTGGGCATGATCTTTTAAATCAACAAAAATGTCTACAAGCAGTTGTTACAGCAACAGGAAAATAGTTTCAAGAGATTTGTCCAAATAATGGTGGATTTAACAAACAAAATAATGGACGATCTGACCAGAGAGGTCCACGACCTTAAGAAAAGCTTGCAGTTCTCCTTGGGATGTCCTGAAAGGGACTTGCAGCAGGATGACAACAAACAAGAGATGACAGGAGCACTGTCTGAATCATCATTAACTGGGAAAACAGATTTTCTTGAGGGACAATCCAGATGTAATAACATTGTTGTGGAGGTCGTACCAGAGTCTCCACATGAGAACTGTACTGAGTCTGAGGAGAAAGTGAGAAAGACTATCACAGAAAAGCTGCAGATGGATCATAGGAAGATTGAATTGGAGGCTACCACAGGACTGGATAACCTGTAACCAGCTCAGGTGACAGACCAAGGCCAATAGTGGGCAAGTTCCTAAGGTTCAAGGACAAGATGGCTGCTCTGGAGAGAGCCAGGAACTTTAGAGGAACCAACATCTTCAATGAGGTCTATTCGGAAGCTGTGCACCAGAGGCGAAAATAACTTATCCCAGCCATGAAAACTACCAGAGAGAGTGGGGACATTGCTTACATCCACTAATTGTCCATCCTCCCTCCCAAAAGCCTGGGAGGAATGATTAAGCCTAGCTTCCGGGTCAATAGCTTCAGCCCCAGATCTCTTAACACACACTCACTAACTGACACTCACAAGTGCCTGATTATCTGACTAATAGAGTCAGTCAATGTTATTTTCTTCAGTTGTTATCCCTGATAACCTACCTAGGAAAGGGCATTAGTATGGGCTATTTTTAGCCCTTTCCTGGGTAGCTTATCGGAGAGACATATTATGGAGAGAAAAAAACAAAGCATGAAAAGAACATTGTTCAATAACGTGCTAACATCAGACATTCGGCCATCACTGAGACTCACTTGCATAGTTCCTTTGATACAGCAGTAGCAATACAGGACACAAAGACAAGGAGGTTCTAGTCAGAAAATTCACCTTTACTGGGCAATATAAAATAAACATAACATTTTGTTTTATTTATTTTCGCATCTGTGCCCCGGGAGCTTTGTTCCCATCTGTAGGCTCACTCCCTGCCTCTCCTTTTTCCTCCTGCGGTGTGCCACAGTCCTCCATTTGTGGCCTGCACAGCTGGTTGGCCCCGAATTGGTGCGATCAGCGTCGGCATGCCCAGCCAGGGTACTCCCAGCAGAGGGAGTCAACGTCACGGCACGTACCTCCACTATATCACCAACCCCCCGAGTAGAACTCCCAGGAAATCACAATGTTAAGAGCCATATTCGTGTAAAGGATTTTGTGTCTAATACTGTCGAAGTGTTGCGGTTGCAAGTTCACCTACCTCATCTAAAGCCTCTTATTTTGGGGTGCTGCTATAGGCCAAGTGCTAACAGTCAGTATCTGGATAATATGTGTGCAATGTTTGATTATATGTGTGATGTTAAGAGATAGGTATATTTTCTGGCTGACCTGAATATAGACTAGTTTTCATCAATTAACCTGTTCCGCTAGCGGAACCCCTCGCCAACAGCCAATGAAATTGCAGGGCGCCAAATACAAATCAACAGAAATCTCATAAATCTAATTTCTCAAACATACAAGTATTAGGCACCATTTTAAAGATAAAATTCTAATTAATCCAGCGACAGTTTCTGATTTAAAAAATGCTTTACAGCGAAAGCTCCACAAACGATTATGTTAGGTCACCACCAAGTCACAGAAAAACCCAGCCATTTTTCCAGCCAAAGAGAGGAGTCATAAAAAGCACAAATAGAGATAAAATGAATCACTCACCTTTGATGATCTTCATCAGATGACACTTATAGGACTTCATGTTACACAATACATGTATGTTTTGTTCGGTAAAGTTCATATTTATATCCAAAAATCGTATTTTACATTGGCGTGTTACGTTCAGCAGTTCCAAAACATGCAGTGATATTGCAGAGAGCCACATGAATTCACAGAAATACTCATAATAAATGTTGATGAAAATACAACTATTATACATGGAACTTTAGATGCACTTCTCCTTAATGCAACCGCTGTGTCAGATTTTTTAACAAACTTTACGGAAAAAGCATTATCTGAGAACGGCGCTCAGAGACCAAACCAGCCAGAGAAATATCCTCCATGTTGGGTAGTCAACATTATTCATACATAGCATTATAAATATTCACTTACCTTTGATGATTTTCATCAGAATGCACTCCCAGGAATCGCAGTTCCACAATAAATGCATGTTTTTTTCGATAATGTCCATAATTGATGTCCATTTATGTCCAATAGCTTCTTTTGTTAGGACGTTTGGTAAACAAATCCAAAAGCGCGATATGGACCATTCGGACGAAACGTTCAAAAAGTTATATTACAGGTCGAAGAAACTTGTCAAACTAAGTATAGAATCAATCTTTAGGATGTTTTTATCACAAAAGTTCAATATGTTCCAACCGGAGAATTCCATTGTCTGTAGAAAAGCAATGGAACGAGAGCTACCTCTCAAGTGAAAGCGCGTGACTGAGAACGAGGCTGTAGGCAGACCCCTTAGTCAAACAGCTCCCATCCGGCCCCCATTTACATGAGCAGCCTGAAACAACGTTTTAAAGACGGTTGACATCTAGTGGAAGCCGTAGGAAGTGCAAAATAACCCATATCCCACTGTGTATTTGATAGGGGTGAGTTCAAAAACTACAAACCACAGATTTCCCACTTCCTGTTTGGATTTTTTCTCAGGTTTTTGCCTGCCATATGAGTTTTGTTATACTCACAGACATCATTCAAACTGTTTTAGAAACTTCAGAGTGTTTTCTATCCAATACTAATAATAATATGCATATATTAGCATCTGGGACTGAGTAGGAGGCAGTTCACTCTGGGCATGCTATTCATCCAAAAGAGAAAATGCTGCCTCCTATCCCAAACAAGATATAGACTAGTTTTCATCAAGCTGGCCACTGAAGAGGAAGCTTGTGCCTGTAGTATGGTTCAGGTTATCAATCATTCTACCAGATTGTTTACAAATAGTACAGGAACAAAATCATCCAGGTGCATTATTTGTTTTTACACCTGGTGTAGAAATTTGTTATAAAGCAGTGTCCACAACCATTGGAGAGAAATTAGGAAAAGGGAGTTGCAAATAAGTCTGGCTGCTCATGTGCTTGGCAGACATATTGTAAATTGAGAAATTGTGTGACTAAATTGAACAAAATAGAAGAATAAATTGTGTTGTGAAACTAAGATAGCTGAAATAAAGTATGATGGAAAAAAACTTTTTTTTCATAGAACCAGATGGCTCATTTATCACAAAACCTTTTGCCAATGCCAATTATTTAAACAACAACATTGGCAACATGGGCAAACTTTGGCATTACGTGCCAACAACAAACTGTGAGCCATTCATGCATAAAAAACCTAATACTGATAAAAAGGCATTGTAATTTAGAATTGGGTAAAGTTCATGTGGGAGAGGTGGAAAAAGAGAAAGCAATAACGAGAAACCACGTGGTATTGACAACCTAGATGGGAAATTACTGAGGATGGTAGCAGACTATATCACCACTCCTATTTGCCACATCTTCAATCTGAACCTGGACAATCACTTGTGATTCCGCTCCCCAAGAAAGATAACGCTTCCTTTACTGGCTCTAACAGCCAATCAATCAGCTGCTAGTTCTTAGCAACATGTTAAAAACATTGTATTTGACTGCATGTATGTATGTACTGCACTGATGCAAATGTCTAATGTTTGGCTGAAAGACATGTATAATAAGAAGATTGTGGGAGCTGTATTGTTAGATTTTAGTGCAGCCTTTGATATTGATATTATTGACCATCATTTGTTTTTGAAAAATGATTTATCGAATAGAACACGAAGGGCTTTCTTTAACGTATAACATGTAAAGTGTGGTATTCTCCAAGAGAGCTGTCTTGGACTCTTTCAATTTTTCTAATGATCTACCACAAGCCAGAAAAACAAAGTATGCAGATGATTCAACACTATATATGTCAGCATCGACAGCTAGTGAAATAACTAGCTGTAGCACTAACGGTAGCGCTGTCTTAGGCGTTTCAAGGTACGGATATTGCAATATTTTGCCTTGGCCACATCAGCAGCCCTCATGCCTCCTTACAGCATGCTTAAGGCATGTTCACACAGATGAGCAGGGACCCTAGCCATCGCTCTTTTGGTGTTTTTCAGAGTCAGTAGAAAGGCCTCTTTAGTGTCCTAAGTTTTCATAACTGTGACCTTAATTGCCTACCGTCTGTAAGCTGCTAGTGTCTTAACGACCATTCCACAGGTGCATGTTCATTAATCGTTTTTGGTTGAACAAGCATGTGAAAGTGTTTAAACCCTTTACAATGAAGATTTGTGAAGTTATTTGGATTTTTACAATTTATCTTTGAAAGACAGGGTCCTGAAAAGGGGACGTTTCTTTTTTATTTTTAGGGATCACCGTTAGCTGCTGCTTCTTCCTCGGGTCCAAACACATTAAGGCACTTACATTACATGTCAAACATAAGATAAAACATTACATCATATAACATTATTACACCACTACATATCTACAATACAAAATGTATAATACCACCATATAACAATATTTCAGTGCACATGTGTGTAGATTGCGTGTGCTAACACTTGTGTGCATATGCGTGTGTTGATCTAGTGTGTGTCTTCACAGTTCCCGTTGTTCCATAAGGTGTATATCTACCTGCTTTTTAAATGTGATTCTACTGCTTGCATCAGTTACCTGATGTGGAGTAGAGTTCCATGTAGTCATGGCTCTATGTAGTACTGTGCGGCTCCCATAGTCTCTTCTGGACTTGGGGATTGTGACGAGACCTCTGGTGACATGTCTGTGATGTATGCATGGGTGTCCAAGCTGTGTGCTAGTAGTTTAAAGCTCGGTACATTCAGCTTGTCATTCAGCTTGTCAACACAAGTAGTGATGAATTCAATCTTTCTTCCACTTTGAGCCATGAGAGATTGACATTAATATCATTAATGTTAGCTCCCCGTGTATTTTTAAGGGCCGGAAGTGCTGCCCTGTTCTGAGCCAACTGTAATTTTCCTAAGTCCCTCTTTGTGGCACCTGACCACACTACTGAACAATAGTCCAGGTGCGACAAAACTAGGACCTGCCTTGTTGATCGTGTTGTTAAGGCAGAGCACCGCTTTATTATGGAAAGACTTCTCCCCATCTTAGCTACCAAGCAGTTTAATCACCTCAACTTGCTCAATTTCCACATTATCCATTACAAGATTTAGTTGAGGTTTTGGGTTTAGTGAATGATTTGTCCCAAATACAATGCTTTTAGTTTTTGAAATATTTAGGACTAACTTATTTCTTGCCACCCATTCTGAAACGAACTGCAAATTTTTGTTAAGTGTTGCACTGCTTCTTAACACATCGTGCATCCAACCCGGAAGCCAGCTGCACCAATGTGTCAGAGGCTACGACACCCGGGAGGCCTCCCGGGTGGCGCAGTGGTTAAGGGCGCTGTACTGCGCCAGCTGTGCCATCAGAGTACCTGGGTTCGCGCCCAGGCTCTGTCGTAACCGGCAGCGACCGGGAGGTCCGTGGGGCGACACACAATTGGCCTAGCGTCGTCCGGGTTAGGGAGGGCTTGGTCAGTAGGGATGTCCTTGTCTCATCGCGCACCAGCGACTCCTGTGGCGGGCCGGGCGCAGTGCACGCTAACCAAGGTTGCCAGGTGCACGGTGTAGCCTCCGACACATTGGTGCAGCTGGCTTCCGGGTTGGATGCGCGCTGTGTTAAGAAGCAGTGCGGCTGGTTGGGTTGTGTATTGGAGGACGCATGACTTTCAACCTAAGTCTCTCCCGAGCACGTACGGGAGTTGTAGCGATGAGACAAGATAGTAGCTACTACAACAAATGGATACCACGAAATTGGGGAGAAAAAGGGGTAAAAAATAATAATAAAAAAATAAAAATAAGTGGTCATTGCAGTCGCTGTAGTAGCGGACCTGTATAGTGTTGAGACATCCACACACACTGGCCTAACTCAAAGAGTGCTGAAAGTCTATTGTAAATTTGTTTACTGTAAAATAATACTGGAACTGGTCAAACACAATTTTTTCAAAAGTTTACTCAGGGTTGGTAACAGGCTGATTGGTTGGCTATTTGGGGCTTTACCATTCTTGGGTAGCGGAATTACTTTTTACTTTCTAGTAGGCTTAAATTGAAGATATGGCAAATAGGAGTGGCAATATTGTCCGCTATAATATTGTACAAATCATTCCATGAGTACTAGACGTTAGCTGAATCTGGTAATGAATGATGTGGCTGTTATGAAAGTAGAGGCAACTAAACTTCTTTGTGTTACCATAAACTGTCATTGTGAAGGCATATTGACTCTATTGTTGTAAAGATGGGTAGAAGTCTGTCTGCAAGAAAGAGGGGCTCTGCATTTTTAACACCACATTCTACCAAGCAAGTCCTGCAGGCTCTGGTTTTGTCACATCTTGCCCGGTTATACGGTCAGGTGCTGAAAAAACGACCTAGGAAAGCTGCAGCTGGACCAGAACAGAGCAGTACGTCTTGCTTGTCACTGTAACCAAAGGGCTAATAGAAATATTGACTGCATTGCTTCTTGTTTTATGTCCCATAGGGCGGCGCACAATTGGCCCGAGTTTGGCCGGGGTCTGCCGTCATTGTAAATTATAATTTGTTCTCAACCGACTTTCCTAGTTAAATGACGGTTAAAAAAAAAAGAAAAAAAAGAGAGAAATATTAGTGTTGAAAATTCCAAATTATCTGTATAATCAATCTTACAGTGGGGCAAAAAAGTATTTAGTCAGCCACCAATTGTGCAAGTTCTCCCACTTAAAAAGATGAGAGGCCTGCAATTTTCATCATAGGTACACTTCAACTATGACAGACAAAATTAGAAAGAAAAATCCAGAAAATCACATTGTAGGATTTTTAATGAATTATTTGCAAATTATAGTGGAAAATAAGTATTTGGTCACCTACAAACAAGCAAGATTTCTGGCTCTCACAGACCTGTAACTTCTTCTTTAAGAGGCTCCTCTGTCCTCCACTCGTTACCTGTATTAATGGCACCTGTTTGAACTTGTTATCAGTATAAAAGACACCTGTCCACAACCTCAAACACTCCAAACTCCACTATGGCCAAGACCAAAGAGGTGTCAAAGGACACCAGAAACAAAATTGTAGACCTGCACCAGGCTGGGAAGACTGAATCTGCAATAGGTAAGCAGCTTGGTTTGAAGAAATCAACTGTGGGAGCAATTATTAGGAAATGGAAGACATACAAGACCACTGATAATCTCCCTCGATCTGGGGTTCCACGCAAGATCTCACCCCGTGAGATCCCCAAAATGATCACAAGAACGGTGAGCAAAAATCCCAGAACCACACGGGGGGGGGGGGGGACCTAGTCAATGACCTGCAGAGAGCTGGGACCAAAGTAACAAAGCCTACCATCAGTAACACACTACGCAGCCAGGGACCGTGTCCCCCTGCTTAGCCAGTCCAGGCCCGTCTGAAGTTTGCTAGAGAGCATTTGGATGATCCGGAAGAAGATTGGGAGAATGTCATATGGTCTGATGAAACCAAAATATAACTTTTTGGTAAAAACTCAACTCGTCGTGTTTGGAGGACAAAGAATGCTGAGTTGCATCCAAAGAACACCATACCTACTGTGAAGCATGGGGGTGGAAACATCATGCTTTGGGGCTGTTTTTCTGCAAAGGGACCAGGACAACTGATCCGTGTAAAGGAAATAATGAAAGGGGCCATGTATCGTGGGATATTTTGAGTGAAAACCTCCTTCCATCAGCAAGGGCATTGAAGATGAAACGTGGCTGGGTCTTTCAGCATGACAATGATCTCAAACACACCGCCCGGGCAACGAAGGAGTGGCTTCGTAAGAAGCATTTCAAGGTCCTGGAGTGGCCTAGCCAGTCTCCAGATCTCAACCCCATATAAAATATTTGGAGGGAGTTGAAAGTCCGTGTTGCCCAGCAACAGCCCCAAAACATCACTGCATGGAGGAATGGGCCAAAATACCAGCAACAGTGTGTGAAAACCTTGTGAAGACTTACAGAAAACGTTTGACCTCTGTCATTGCCAACAAAGGGTATTAAGTATTAAGATAAACTTTGTTATTGACCAAATACTTATTTTCCACCATAATTTGCAAATAAATTTATTTTTAAAAAAATGATTGAGAGAATGCAAAGCTGTCAAGGCAAAGGGTGGCTACTTTGAAGAATCTCAAATGTACAATAAAACACTTTTTTGGTTACATGATTCCATATATGTTGTTTTGATGTCTTCACTATTATTCTACAATGTAGAAATAGTACAAATAAAGACAAATACTTGAATGAGTCTGTGTGTCCAAACGTTTGACACGTGGTACTGTATCTACGGGCCATGGTTTTTGACAGGGTGGCACTTTATGTACAGTACTGTACTGTACGATGCACCTCTGTTGATTGGATAGAAGTCACTTAGATTCGATTGATATTATCTGAGGTGTTCTAAAATACATCCATACAGGCAACCATTGACCTCTTGAGGCAGATCGTCTCTAATTGAGAAACAACCCTGACTCCATCTGTTACCAGAAACAATTAGCCCATTTATATTTTAGCCCCATAACAACATTAACCCTTTAGACAAGCAACTATTTGTCCTAAAATCACTTGGAAGCTGCATGAAGTTGAATGACTTAAGGTAAGTCTACAAGGTGAGGCAATCTCTGGTTAAAAGGTTTAATAAACCATGTTTATTTGGAAGTCCAAGCAGTATTAACATGAATAGGAGTTACGCACTGTTCCAAACATCTTCAGGTTTCGCCATGTTCAAATCAAACATTGAGTAAATAGTTACATAGTGTTTAACCTCTCTAGGATAGGGGACGCTCGCGTCCCACTTTGCCAAAAGCCAGGGAAAATGCAGTGTGGCAAATTCAAATAAAATTATATAAAAATCAAACTTTCATTAAATCACACATGTAGGATACTAAATTAAAGCTACACTCGTTGTGAATCCAGCCAACGTGTCAGAAAAAGGCTTTTCGGCGAAAGCATAAGAAGCTATTATCTGATGATAGCACTACAGTAAACAAAGAGAGTAGCATATTTCAACTCTGCAGGTGCTACCCAAAACGCAGAATTAAAATATAAATCATGCCCTACCTTTGACGAGCTTCTTTTGTTGGCACTCCAATATGTCCCATAAACATCACAATTGGTCCTTTTGTTCGATTAATTCCGTCCATACATATCCAAAATGTCCATTTATTTGGCGCGTTTGATCCAGAAAAAAACAGCTTCCAATTTGTGCACCGTCACTACAAAATATCTAAAAAGTTACCTGTAAACTTTGCCAAAACATTTCAAACTACTTTTGTAATACAAATGTAGGTATTTTTAAATGTTAATAATCGATCAAATTGAAGACGGGTCGATCTGTGTTCAATACAGGAAGACAACAACCCAACGCTACTTTTCAAGTCTTGCGCAGTGTTACCCAGTTCCAAGATGGCCGTACTTCTTCATTTCACAAAGGAATAACCTCAACCATTTTCCAAAGACTGGTGACATCCAGTGGAAGCGGTAGGAACTGCAAACAAGTTCCTTATGAATATAGTTCCCCAATGAAAACTCATTGAAAAGACAGAGACCTCAAAAAAAAAAAATTCTAAATGATTAGTCCTGGGGTTTTGCCCGCTACAAGTTCTGTTATACTCACAGACATGATTCAAACAGTTTTAGAAACTTCAGAGTGTTTTCTATCCATACTAATAATATGCATATCTTATATTCTTGGCATGAGTAGCAGGAAGTTGAAATTGGGCACGCTATTTATCCAAAAGTGAAAATGCTGCCCCCTATACCTTAAGAAGTTGTAAGACTTAGGGAATTTCCCATGCAATGCTAACTAAACTCATAAATCGTACAATTATCTATAATCATTATGTCAAGTAATTGACATAACGATGATGGAATATTGTCATAATGATGATGGAATTTGATTAAAATCACTTAACTCCTACCTAATAATGTTCTGTTGTGGGATACATACTTTTGAGGCAGATTTGTTGACTCTTTGCAAAACATTGGTCAAACAGAATTCTATCCATCAGTGTACTAAGAACAGGCTGCAAACTGGTTGAGCGGCTATTAGAGCCAGCAAAGGGTGCTTTACTATTTTTAGGCAGTGGAATTACTTTAGCTTCCTTCCACGCTTGTGGACACACACATTCCTTTAGGCTTTGGTTAAAGATATAGCAAATATGGGTACCATTCTTAATAGTTTCCCATCAAGGTTGTCTATACCTGGTGGCTTATCATTATTATATAATTCTTTTCATTGTGTTTTATGTCATTTATCTTGGTTTGGTAATGTAATTTCTTCTTCTTTTTGTTAAGTTTAGTCACAACATTTCTCAATTTACAGTATGTCAACCAATCAGCTGAGAGAAACAAAGAGAGAGCAGTCCATCAAGTGTGTGTGTGTGTAAGTGTGCGTGTCCTGCGGGGCTGACACTACGAAACCACAGGCATGGCTCTCTCATCCCTTCCAGGCTTTTGGGAGGGAGGGTGGACCATGAGCCTGTCATAGCGGACATAAGCAATGTCCTGATGCACTCTGGCAGCTTTCATGACTGGGATAATTTGTTTCCTCTTCTGGCACACAGCTTCAGGATAGTCTTTGTTGAGGAAACATCCCATTCTTGGCTCTGACCTAAACCTCAGCTGGAGTTGTGTATAAAGGGTGTGACCATTGAGCAAGTTGAAGAAGCTAAACTCCTAGGGTACATTGGGTGGTCAATTACCATGGTCAAGCCATATTGACAAAGTTGTTGGAATGCCTCATAGTCGTGTGATTCACTCAGAATTTGAATTCATTAGCATGTCACTCAGTAAATCTACGCCCCCTAAGTTCCAAACAGTCTCACACTGTTACCAGGCTCTATGCATCAGCCTGGGGATGAGGTTAGGTAATCTGCAAATAAAGCTATTGAAATATGTCATCTACTTATATGTCACATCTATCATGTCTTCCTCTATAACAATGATCTTACCTTCAGCCCTTCAACACCTGGGATGCCAGGAGGCCCGAGGGAACCCTGTAAAAAACACAAAAAACAAACACTTCTAAGACATTCCATGTTTTATATAACATATAGTATGCTTGCATGTGTCTACGGGAAGGTGACTATGATGTGCTGTCTTAAGTATATGTCTTTGTGTTTTTCCCTGTTAAGACTAGTGATGATTAAGACCATGATTTAATGAAAGGTGTCATATGCAGAGTGACATAACTTCTCAGTACTGATTATTTGACAGTTCTATGGCTGCCACTAAAACCTCTTGTGCTCAACTCCAACTTTCTGTGGCTCACCTTCAAATTTATTTGACAAATGCCTAAAGCATGACTAGGGCTGTGGTGGTCATGACATTTTGTCATCCGGTGATTGTCAAGCAAATAACTGCCCGTCTCCCAGTAATTGACCGTTAATTAACAAACACATTTAGCATCTCCTGGCTTCCACACAAAGCATACAAGCCACTGATGCAGACCTTTGGAACTTCTTCATTTTAAAAAGTAAAATAAATCCATGTAATATAGGCTAGCGTATCACAATAAATCCCTTATTTATTTTAGACAGGTCTAGGGAAACTTGACATTAATTTTTTTTTGTCTATTTCAGAAGAGCATACACTGAGTTGTCCTTATGATAGGCCCTGATCTGGCTAAGCCATATGGTTGTAGGCAACACTAGTTCATTTAGCAGATCAGATTTGCTTAGAATTCCATGGTATTATTTTATGTTATTTTATAGTATGTAGAATACAATTGGAGGGAGTGAGGGAGTGCACACCTGTGGCTATTATTTGTTGAGCGGTCAACAAAGAAACAGGTACTCCTATATGTTTAATTTACAGCTCTTTAAAAATGCGACTCTATTGATCACTTGAAAAAAGTTGCATGAAAGTTGCATGAACTCTGCTTTGCGTTTTGCGCAGGCTGTACACACTTCATCAGTCTCTCATTCACAATTTGACAAGCACTTGATAATGCCTCCCCTTTGTGTGGCTGTAATGCCCCCTAAAAAATCCATGTATTTTGCGGCCAGTGGCCATTGTGCCCTTGGTCTGAATTATAATATCACCCGGATGTGCAACTGCGAGTGTCCTTATCCAATTCCGAGGCGCATATTGAAGATATTGGAAGAACTATCCTTTTACATTTCATCTGCCAACAAGACGAGTAGGCCTAACGAACAGCAAAAGCACTAGCCTATGTCAATCTACCATCCCCCATAGTACAAAAAATGACCTATTCTATTCTGTGTGAGAAACAAATATTCAAAATAAATTCATAAAAAATCTACAATGTGATTTTCTGGATTTCTTTTCTAATTTCATCTGTCATAGTTGAAATGTACCTAAGATGAAAATTACAGGCCTCTCTCATCTTTTTAAGTGGGAGAACTTGCATAATTGGTGGCTGACTAAATACTTTTTTGCCCCACTGTACATATGAGATGAGTAACGCAAGATATGTAAACACTATGAAAGTGAAATTAATAAAGTGACTAGTGTTCAATTTATTTAACTGGCCAATGATTTCAAGTCTGTATGTTGGCAGCAGCCTCTCTGTGCTAGTGATGGCTATTTAACAGTCTGATGGCCTGAGAAAGAAGCTGTTTTTCAGTCTCTCGGTCCCAACTTTGATGCACCTGTACTGACTTCACCTTCTGGATGATAGCGGGGTGAACAAGCAGTGGTTGTTGTCCTTGATGAGGGCAGGTAGTTTGCCCCCAGTGATGTGTTGGACAGAGCGCACCACCCTCTGGAGAAACCTGCGGATGTGGGTGGTGCAAGTTTGCCGTTAGAGGTCGACCGATAAATCAGGGCCAATTTCAAGTTTTCATAACAATCGGTAATCAGCCTTTTTGGACTCTGATTATGGCCGATTACATTGCAATCCACGAGGAGACTGCGTAGCAGGCTGACCACCTGTTATGCGAGTGCAGCATCTAAAGGACCTTGTGGCTGCCAGGAGCCAAGGTAAGTTGCTAGCTAACATTAAACTTATCTTATAAAAAACAATCAATCTTCACATAATCACTAATTAACTACACATGGTTGATGATATTACTAGGTTAACTAGCTTGCCCTGCGTTGCATATAATCAACGTGGTGCCTGTTAATTTATCATCGAATCCCAGCCTACTTCAACTTCACCAAACGGGTGATGATTTAACAAAAGCACATTTGTGAAAAAAAGCACAAACGATCCTAACCATAAACATCAATGCCATCCTTAAAATAAATACACAGAAGTATATTTTTTTACTTGAATATTTTGTTAAAAGAAATGCATGTTAGCAGGCAATATTAACGAGGGGAATTGTGTCACTTCTCTTGCGTTCAGTGCAAGCAAAGTCAGGGTAAGTTTTGGCCGCATGGCTCGTTGCGAACTGTGTGAAGACCATTTCTTCCTAACAAAGACCGTAATTAATTTGCCAGAATTTTACATAATTATGACATAACATTGAAGGTTGTGCAATGTAGAAGCAATACTTAGACTTAGGGTTGCCAACCGTTCGATAAAATAGGGAAAGGTTCCGTATTTCACTGAAAGAATAAACGTTTTGTTTTCGAAATGATAGTTTACGGATTTGACCATATTAATGACCAAAGGCTCGTATTTCTGTGTGTTTATTATAATTAAGTCTATGATTTGATATTTGATAGAGCAGTCTGACTGTGCGGTGGTAGGCAACAGCAGGCTTGTAAGAATTCATTCAAACTGCACTTTACTGTGTTTGCCAGCAGCTCTTAGCAATGCTTGAAGCACAGCGTTGTTAATCACTTCAAGCCTATGAACTTCTGAGATTAGGCTGGCAATACTAAAGTGCCTATAAGAACATCCAATAGTCAAAGGTATATGAAACACAAATGGTATAGAGAGAAATAGTTGACATGTCATAATTCCTATAATAACTCCAACCTAAAACGTATTAACTGGGAATATTGAAGACTCATGTTAATAAAAGGAATGTTCAGCCTCCTGAGGTTTAAGAGGCGGACCATTTCAATTTGTCAGAGATATGTACGCCGCGGAACGTAAAACTTTCCACCTTCTCCACTTCTGTCCCATCGATGTGGATAGGGGGTGCTCCATCTGCTGTTTCTTGAAGTCCATGACACTCTACTTTGTTTTGTTGACGTTGAGTGAGAGGTTATTTTCCTGACACCACACTCACAGAGCACTCACCTCCTCCCTGTTAGGCTGTCTCGTCATTGTTGGTAATCAAGCCTACTACTGTTGTGTCGTCTGTAAACTTGATGAGTGAGTTGGAGGCGTGCTTAGCCACACCGTCAATGGATGAACAGGGAGTACAGGAGGAGGCTGAGTATGCACCCTTGCGGGGCCCCAGTGTTGAGGATCAGCGATGTGGAGATGTTGTTTCCTACCTTCACCACCTGGGGGCAGCCCATCAGGAAGTCCAGGATCCAATTGCACAGGTTGGGGTTCAGACCCAGGGCCTTGAGCTTAATGTGAAGCATGTGGGGACGGCAGACTGGGATAGGGAGAGATGGAATATGTCCGTAAACAAATCAGCCAGCTGGTCTGCGCATGCTCTGAGGACGTGGTTAGGGATGCTGTCTGGGCCGGCGGCCTTGCGAGGGTTAACACGTTTAAATGTCTTACTCATGTCGGCCACGGAGCATGAGAGCCCACAGTCCTTGGTAGCTCGCCGCGTCGGTGGCATTGTGTTATCCTGAAAGAGGACGAAGAACCTGTTTAGCTTGTCCGGAAGCAAGACATCGATGTCCGCGACGTGGCTGGTTTTCCTTTTGTAGTCCGTGATTGTCTGTAGACCCTGCCAAATACATCTTGTGTCTGAGCCGTTGAATTGCAACTCCACTTTGTCTCAATACTGATGTTTTGCCTGTTTGATTGCTACTCTGTCTGTATTCGGCCATAATCCCCATCACCTTGCCATGGTTAAATGCGGTGGCTCGTGCTTTCAGTTTTGCGCGAATGCTGCCATCTATCCACGGCTTCTGGTTAGGGTAGGTTTTAATAGTCACAGTAGGTACAACATCTCCTATGCACCTCTAGTTAAACTCAGTAATTGTCTCAGTGTACGCATTCATATTATTCTCAGAAGCTACCCGAACATATCCCAGTCCGGGGATCAAAACAATCTTGAAGTGTGGATTCTGATTGGTCAGACCAGCGTTGAATAGTCCTTAGCATGGGTGCTTCCTCTTTGAATTTCTGCCTATAGGAAGGGAGGAGCAAAATGAAGTTGTGGTCAGATTTGCCGAAAGGAGGGCTTGGGAGGGCCTTGTATGCATACCGGAAGTTAGAGTAACAATGGTTCAGTGTTTTTCCAGCACTAGAGCTGCAGTCGATGTGCTGATAGAATCAAGGTAGCCTTTTTCTAAAATTTGTTTTGTTAAAATCCCCAGCTACAATAAATGCATCCTAAGGATATGTGGTTTCCAGTTTGCACAAAGTCCAGTGAAGTTCCTTGAGGGCCGCCGAGGTATCAGCTTGAGGGGGGATTTACACGGCTGTGACAATAACCGAAGAGAGTTCTCTTGGGAGATAATACGGTCGGCATTTGATTGTGAGGTATTCTAGGTCAGGTGAACAAAAAGGACTTGAGTTCCTGTATGTTATTACAATTACACCATGAGTCGTTATTCATGAAACATACACCCCTGCCTTTCTTCTTCCTGGAGAGATGTTTATTTGTGTCGGTGCGATGCACTGAGAATCCAGATGGCTGGACAGATTCCGACAGTTTATCCCGAAAGAGCCATGTTTCCGTGAAACACAGTATGTTACAATCCCTGATGTCTCTCTGGAAAGCAACCCTTGCTCTGATGTCGTCAACTTTGTTATCTAGAGACTGAACGTTTAGTGAGTAATATACTTGAAAGCAGTGGGTGGTGTGTGTGCCTCCGAAGTCTGACTAGAAGACCACTCCGAATTCCTCTCCTCCATTGGCATTGTTTTGAATTGGCCTCTGGAATCAGTTCAAATGCCTTGGGAGGTGCGAACAAAGGATCCGCTTCGAGAAAGTCGTATTCCTGGTCGTAATGCTGGTGTTGCTGGTGAGTCACCGCCACTCTGATATCCAACAGTTCTTCCGGGCTGTATGTTATAACACATAACATTTTCTGGGATAACAATGTAAGAAAGTATACATTAAAAAAACAAGTTTCCTACGGACTAGACGAGAGGTGGCCCCCTCTGTCAGAGCCATCTTGCTCATGGGCTCTTATGAAGTGTTTGATTAGCTTTTCGAATACATTTACATTGATGTCAGAATGATTAGAGGGACAATAGAGTGCTGAGTACCAGGCAGTTAACAAGTTTGGTAGGCTACTAATGACCATCAGCAGCATCAGAGCTTGGAGAAGCCTAATTACTGTGACTAAATGGTCATCTGGAATTTGACTGCCGTCATGACTCGTGACCGCTGGTGTGGCGGTAATACCCAGCTACAAAACCTCCAGCGCCAGTCCTTGCGAGACACAGCGCTGCGAACAGACAAGGAGAAAATGGGAGAAAAACAAGCTGAGACAACCTTTGATATCTCTGCTCCTCTTCGGGGCAGAGAGGGTTTGATTACCTTAAAATACCATCCAGGGTAAACATCTCATGTGAAATGTCAAGACTTGTGAGATTAGAATGACAGAAAGCACAGGAATTTGGGAATAGCCACACCGAGAAGCTTAGTCAATGTGAAGAATAAAAAAAGGAGACAGCGCTCTGTTATGTTTCCACGTTCTCCTTGTTATTTTCTAGACACAGCAATTTAGACTCTGTAGACATTACAAGTGAGGATTAATGATCTCCTACTCTTTACATGGTCTCTTCAACCTCAGGAGGCTGAAGAAATTTGGCTTGTCACCAAAAACACTCACAAACTTTTACAGATGCACAATCGAGAGCATCCTGGCGGGCTGTATCACCGCCTGGTACGGCAGCTGCTCCGCTCATAACCGTAAGGCTCTCCAGAGGGTAGTGAGGTCTGCACAACGCATCACCGGGTGTAAAATACTTGCCCTCCAGGACACCTACACCACCCGATGTCACAGGAAGGCCAAAAAGATCATCAAGGACAACAACCACCCGGGCCACTGCCTGTTCACCCCGCTATCATCCAGAAGGTGAGGTCAGTACAGTTGCATCAAAGCGGGGACCGAGAGATTGAAAAACAGCGTCTATCTCAAGGCCATCAGACTGTTAAACAGCCATCACTAACATTGAGTGGCTGCTGCCAACATACTGACTCAACTCTAGCCACTTTAATAATGGAAAAATTGAAGTAATAAATGTATCACTAGCCACTTCAAACAATGCCACTTTATATAATGTTTTCCTACCCTACATTACTCATCTCATATGTATATGCTGTACTCTATACCATCTACTGCATCTTGCCTATGCCGTTCGGCCATCACTTATTCATATATTTTTATGTACATATTCATATTAATTCCTTTACACTTGTGTGTATAAGGTAGTGGTTGTGAAATTGTTAGGTTAAATTACTTGTTAGATATTACTGCATGGTCGGAACTAGAAGCACAAGCATTTCGCTACACTTGCATTAACATCTGCTAACCATGTGTATGTGACAAATACAATTTGATTTGGTGGTTATCATGTGTGCCCTACTGCTCTATAGTAAGCCTGAGACTAGCATAGAATCTCATGGCTCAGCAGCACTATTAACCCTCATACAAATAAATGGGTACATTTTTGATCACAGCCCAATGGTAATTTATTCAATTCTTCCACATTTTCATTTTTGTCAATGCACTTGTTCTTGCATTGTTTAGTATTTCTGTATCAATATGGACTTTTTTATTAATTCTGTCTATATTAATTTGATAGATAGGATCTTTATTTGAATCTAGGTTTCTCTTGAGACATAGTAACAAGTTATCCATACCTCCAGAGGGTGGAGGGGGACCTGTATCAGATTTTGACCAGATAGACAGAACTCAGATACGCTCTGAATCTACACCCAGAGCTGTATTGGTGTGTATTCTTTAAAATGTAATCATTCTAGGGCAAATCTAAAAACCTGCAGAGATGCCGCACCGTATGTACTTGCCTATGGTTATAACTGGTTACAACCATGCACAAAATCAATATTAACTTACATGTATGCTTTGTTGCAGTCAAACAGCTCATAAAAATCTGTCAGAATACTTGGTAGAACTGTAATACTATAATGTTTGTGTTAGAGATGTTAAAAATACAAACCTATGCCTCGTATCATCCCAAATAACATTTTTTTTTACATGATCTCTACCTTAGCGACCTTGATTGTACTTCAGCTATCCCTGAACCTGATTTAGCTTTGAGCCCTTTTCAAGGGTTAAAGGTAGATCGAATGCCTGGTACACCGGAATTATCAGATGTAATTCATAAAAGAGATGACTTTGGGTCAAGGCCAGAAACACAGTCTTAGCCCAGGACTGGCAAGCTTTTAAACAACTGAGGAGTTATTGTGTAAGACAAATCAGACAGGTTAAATCTGATTATTATGTATCCAGTCTTTCGGACTGTAATGGGAACCGTCTAAATTCTGGAAAACTGTCGAACCCTGAAGGGTACTACTTTCTTCTCTCCTCTCAAAAAATTCAGACACTAGCCTCATTACAGATAAAAATGGCATCATTGATGCATTTAGTCAAAATGTATTTCAGTGGGTTCTCTCTTTGAAATAACTTCTAAGCCTATTCACAATGATATTGGGCTGGATGCCGATAGGGGAAACTTGCTGAATGATCAGATAAATTATTATTTTAGGCTATTTACAGAAAAATAAGTCCTGGATGCTTAGCTAGGGACAGTAGTGATCTTAAAAATGATCACCTCATTTCAAGGCATCCTTGTCTAGCTAAGATTCTTGAATCGTTGGTAAATGTCCAACTTTGCTCTTTTTATTTTCCTTTTACGAATGGGCGGTTATTAGAATTCATAAGAGTCTGTATTTACGGTAGCTCCTCAAGATCCGATAGAGACCCAATCCCCTTTTCCCTCAGTCTTCCCGCTCTTTCATTCAAACCCAACCCCCATCCTTTGTGTAATCAGCTGTCATATTAGGTTAGCCCACTAGGGGGTTTTTATGACATGATATATATCTATATATATATATATATATATATATATATATATATACACACAGGATAGATCACACATCGATTACTCATCATGTCATATATATGTATATACACAGGATAGATATATATAAATGTACACAGGATAGATCACACATCGATTACTCATCATGTGTATATGTAATTCTGTGTGATTATTTAGGTATTTTAGTAAATAAATAATTAAGCCAATTTGTGTATTGCTGATTCAACTTATTAACTAGGGTTCGTGCAGATAACCAAGTACTTACGACAATCAGAATGAGACCTACCGATCGAGGTGACAATAATTGACTGCTATTGATATAACAGATCTTCATCTTTAAGGGAGTGGATTCAGGAGATAACCGCTCTATATAAATTAATGCTTCCGTGGTGCCCCAGTTTATTAATGCTTTAATTGTTGCATGGTTTAATTCAATCACGTAATCAATTAAATGTTAGGTAATCGAATTGATAAAATAGCATGTCATATAATTGAATCATAGTCAGACATGACACTTTTGATACTGTTGATTATGATGTTTTTTTTTAATAAGATATGCCTGAACTCTGATATGCCTGTTCATGGTTTCATGATTATCTTAGGGCTAGAACTTAGGCCATCGTGATTGATGGGGTTAGGTCTGAATTTCTTGAAGTACCACAGGGGTTGATTTTGGGACCTATTCTCTTCACTATTTATATAAACACCATTGGTCAGTCTGTAAAAATGTTTAAACTTCATCTATATGCGAATGATACTATTAGTATGTCTGCTGTTGCCCCGACCCTGGCTGTGTCAAAACTGGTTCTCCAATCAAACGTGTTCCCACACATAAATACTTAGACGTTTGGATTGATATGGAATTGACGTTTAAAAAACATATACAGTAGATGAGCTGGTTAAGAAGCTAAGAATTAAAGTTGGCTTTTTCTACTGAAACAGATCTTGCCTTTCTCTAAGCAGTTGGAAGCAGATTATTCAGTCAACCTTTTAATCTGTTCTTGATTATAGTGATATTATTAATAAAAGTGCAGCTGCTATTACTCTTAAACCTTTTGATACTCATTACTGCATCCTGTATCAAAATGTTGGCTTCGCTAAAGACCTGTAGATCTCTACATTACTCTCTTTTTGTTTACAAGGCCCTATTTCATAAACTTCCGTCTTATCTAACTTTGCTGTTGAAGTATAGACACCTGAGTTGCCTAACCCGTTCACAGGGATGGTTAACTCTTAAAGTTCCAAGGGTCTCCACCAAGTTAGGTAAATCTGCTTTTAGTTTTAATGCAAAGTATTGCTGGAACAACTATCCAAATACATTTAATCTTGTTGTTCTGGTGCCACTCGAGCAATTTAACATAATGATTGGGGACTTATTTGTGGAGGACTGTTTGATTTTTAATGTTCTATTTGTGTTTTCCATGACTGCGTTTTTGTATTTTCATGTGTTTATGTTTGGGTATAATGTGTATAATACAACTACATACCTCATCCCCATATTTGTTTTTGTTTTTCTGCTCTTTTGCACACCAGTATTTCTACTTGCACATCCTCATCTGCACATATATAACTTGGCCTATTTATTGCCTTACCTCCTTACTTCATTTGCACACACTGTATACAGATTTTTCTATTGTGTTATTGACTGTACGCTTGTTTATCCCATGTGTAACTCTGTGTTGTTGTTTTTGTCGCACTGTTTTGCTTTATCTTGACCAGGTCACAGTTTTAAATGAGAACTTGTCCTCAACTGGTTTACCTGGTCAAATAAAGGTGAAATAAAAAACTAAAAATAAACAAAAACATTTTTTTGTATATAAAGGTAACATTTGTAAAATATATATATATATTTTTATACAGAAACCAGCTACCCTCTCTCTATATGTACACATACAGTAGAGTTTATTCCCCCCCCATTTTTTTACAGGACATTTTATATAATAATCCTCCAATACTCTATATGTGCAACTTGTTATGGTATTTGGGTTTCTATACCATTTCATTTGAAGTTACTTTGATGATTTAGGCATGCTTTTTTAATCATTCTGCAGTAGGCCCTAACACTCCCATTGTTTCACTAGCAGCGATGCTAATGCTGGCTGGGGGTTTAGAAAGTACAGAAATTTTAGCCATATTTTTGGTCATGTGTTTTTCTGGATTTTTGTTTTAAATTCCGTCTCTCACAGTTGAAGTGTACCTATGATAAAAATTACAGACCTCTACATGCTTTGTAAGTAGGAAAACCTGCAAAATCGGTAGTGTATCAAATACTTGTTCTCCCCACTGTAAATGTCAAAATGTACATTTTCTTAAATTTCTAAAAACTAAATGATACTGAAATCAAATTATGGTAAATCAGCTTTTTAGTACTAATGTAGATTGTACCTTAGGAAAAATCTGCACATTATTTAAGGGAAAAATGTCTATTTTCATTTGACAGAATACTGTAATTGTGCTAAAATAACAGTCTGTTTTGGTAAAAAAAAGAAATAAATCAGATAACCTTATTTACAGTCTAATAATGTTTTCATTAGAATTTACTTGATATTTTGCTATGATTGTTACTTTTTCCAATAGTTTCTTCTTGAGGTCAAAATGACCCCAGTTTGTAATCCATGTATGGAAAATATGATGGTAGTATGAGGGTTAATCGGTCGATTCTGAAACCACCGGGTCTTGTTAGGCCAGCATAGGGTTTACTCAATGAAATAATGGATTTAGAAACAACTGTTATTATACTAGTCCTCATATTGATATGACAACCTTTTCTATGTAATTCATAAAAGTTAATAGCAACAACAACACTGATTAAAGGCAATGCATTATTTATTCACAGAATGTCGCCTAATTACTTCCAAAGGGAATTCCATCAGTATGAGGACATAAGGGCGCGAGGACGTAGTTCGGCAGAAAGGTTACTCCCAAAGCAGTGCTAATGGAAGCTTCTGTCTAGGGAGCATGCTCCATTGACTGGAAGGGTGAGAGCAAGGTCTGGCATGGCTGTGCATATGCAGGTAGCATGGCGTCTGGTGGGAGCATATGGTGGTGGGAGCATAGCTTTGAGGTCCATGTGGCAGTGGTGGGGTGCATTTTGTACAGGGCTGAAGCAGCAGCAACCTGTCGTCTCTGTGAAGGCTGGGGATGGTGAGTTGTGTAGGGGCGGTGTCCTGTTCCACACTGGATGTTGTCAAGCAGGCTGAGGGGAGTAGATGGGGCACTCATCCAGCTCAGGGAAGTGACACTGCAGACATGTGCCTTGTAGATGATGGCTCGGCTCTTGGTGTTACTCTCCTCAGTGCTCCCGATTTCTGAGCTGCTCTGATGGAGAAGTTAGAGAGGTGTTTGGACCATGACAGTTTGCTGTCTATTGTGACTCTGAGGATGTTGTGGCTAGCTGGCGACCATCAGAGTACAGGTCCAGCTTTGATGGAATCCTCTTACTGGAGAATGTTATGGACTTACATTTTGATGGTTCGAAGGTGCTCTCTCTCTCTCCCCTCTCTCTCTTCTCCCCCTCTTAAATTCTATCTGAATGGGACAGATATAAACTGCAAAATGTACCTTTACAGTATGTGTATGTGATAGTCCTCAGCTCTCCACTGCAATGTGTGGTGAACAATCTGGTGCATAATGGCTGCCATGCATCATTAGGGTGTTTAATAGTAGAGCTGAATGGGTTGAGTTAACACACCTTGCACCCCACTCAGTGGACTGTAGAGTGGGCATAATGGTTATTTTGAGTGTAAGATGTTGAGAATGTATTTTGTTTCCTGAGTATGTGAGCCCAGGATTAGTCTCCCAACAGTCTGTCTAGGTCTCATGAGGGGATATGGATGAGATGTAATATTGTAGAGGATAACTATTAACAGTAGCTGACACTGGGCTACTTAGGACATAGGGCTGGGCAATATTGCCAAAATATCATATCACCATTTTTTGAATTTATGTTTTTGAAAAATAGAAGTTCTAAATTTGCTTTGAGTAGTGTGTGACCCTACGGTGGTAACACATACATTCTAAGTGTTTTCAATTGGTCTTTCGCCATTGTTTTTAAACTGTTCAAAATCATTTTCAAATTTTTCATCAATTTCTGCATTTCCTGCACTCAGGGACATAATAAACAGTGTATAACAAACAAAACATTCAAATTTCGTTATAGAAGGTATAGTAAAAACCCAAACCGGTCTGTGCATCAATACTGGTATATCGTAAAATATGGCATACCACCCAGCCTAACCTAGGCTATGGGCCCTCTTCAATCAAACCCGTGTAGTGCCCTGAGTACAAACATTTTCTCACAAAAAGGAAATAAAGGACATTTCTCACAGGTACATTACAAAAAAAACAAGAATAATTATAAATAAAAAAACAACCTCAAAAGTTTTTGTTATATGATTCAGAAGCTATCTGATTTACCTAAGCGAGAAACGGGTTTAATATTGAATACAGGAGATGAAATCAACTCTACCTTTTGTCCTGGTGGCCCCTCAGGTCCCTAGAAAGAAAGATGTTAGATATAATAATATGTAACAGGGTCACAAGGGAGAGACTCGCCCTGCAAATAGTGGTGGGATGTCATTCCCTGCAAACAAAAATAAGTTGTTAGGATGTC
The DNA here is from genome assembly GCF_013265735.2 of Oncorhynchus mykiss. NCBI lineage: Eukaryota > Metazoa > Chordata > Actinopteri > Salmoniformes > Salmonidae > Oncorhynchus > Oncorhynchus mykiss. The sequence goes on from NC_048573.1 coordinate 32,704,549, forward strand.
CAGAACAGCATGAAATGTTTGCCAAAAGTCAAAAGGGTATTGTATCATGGTCTTGTGGAGGTTTTGTCTAGATCCCGGTTTGTTCCGAGAACGTCCCTGAGGATGATTTTAGGATGTTCTCGGAACATTGTGTCATGATCCTGTGGAGGTTTTGTCTAGTTCCCAGTTTGTTTCAGGGACGTCCCTAAGGATGGTCCCATGGAAGTTTTTGTCAAGATCCCAAAGCATAATTTCCTTTCATTGGGACATTGTATTATGATAACAAGGGAACGTTCTCTATGATACCTTTATCTAGTTCTCCCTATGATCCTGGGAAGTCATTGAGATGTTTTTAGTACATTTCAGGACATTCGGTGTATCAGAATGTCACCTGATGTTCCAAAAGAAACATGTTTTTTGGATAAATGTTCTACCCAACTACCTGGGCTCTTGCATCCTCGTTTCGTTGCACATCACCCCTTGTTACTGTTAACGAGCCCACTGATCCACAGCTCTTTGTCTGTTGGCAAGGTCAGGGATGCCAAGCCCACCCCCATATTACAACATATGACAATCTATGTGTTGTGATAATTGCGTTGTTTGCTCTATGACCTGATAATTCAAAGGCCTTGTGACTGTGATATATGGCCTACATATGGCCCAAGACAATTTGTTTTTACCTTTATTTAACTAGGGAAGTCAGTTAGGAGGGGTGCGTCACTTTTATTTATTTTAATTGTATTTCTTTTATTTCACCTTTATTTAACCAGGTAGGCTAGTTGAGAACAAGTTCTCATTTACAACTGCGACCTGGCCAAGATAAAGCATAGCAGTGTGAACAGACAGCAACACAGAGTTACACATGGAGTAAACAATAAACAAGTCACAGTAGAAAAAAAGAAAAAAACTTGAGTGGGTTGACGTGATCTTTCTGTTTGGGTTGGCGCCCCCACTTGGGTTGTGCCGTGGCTATACTCGGCCTTATCTCAGGATGGTAAGTTGGTGGTTGAAGATATTCCTCTAGTGGTGTGGGGGCTGTGCTTTGGCACAGTTGGTGGGGTTATATCCTGCCTGTTTGGCCCTGTCCGGGGGTATCGTCTGACGGGGCCACAGTGTCTCCCAGTATTTATGCTGCTGTAGTTTATGTGTCGGGGCTAGGATCAGTCTGTTATATCTGGAGTATTTCTCTTTTCTTATCTGGTGTCATGTGTGAATTTAAGTATGCTCTCTCTAATTATCTCTTTATTTCTCTCTCTCTCTCTCTCTCTCTCTCTCGGAGGACCTGAGCCCTAGGACCATGCCTCAGGACTACCTGGCATGATGACTCCTTGCTGTCCCCAGTCAACCTGGCTGTGCTGCTGCTCCAGTTTCAACTGTTCTGCCTGCGGCTATGGAACCCTGACCTGTTCACCAGACGTGCTACCTGTCCCTGACCTGGTGTTTTCAACTCTCTAGAGACAGCCGGCGCGGTAGAGATACACTCAATGATCGGCTATGAAAAGCCAACTGACATTTATTCCTGAGGTGCTGACCTGTTGCACCCTCGACAACCACTGTGATTATTATTATTTGACCCTGCTGGTCATTTATGAACATTTGAACATCTTGGCCATGTTCTGTTATAATCTCCACCCGGCACAGCCAGAAGAGAACTGGCCACCCCACATAGCCTGGTTCCTCTCAAGGTTTCTTCCTAGGTTTTGGCCTTTCTAGGGAGTTTTTCCTAGGCACCGTGCTTCTTCACCTGCATTGCTTGCTGTTTGGGGTTTTAGGCTGGGTTTCTGTACAGCACTTTGAGATATCAGCTGATGTACGAAGGGCTATATAAATACATTTGATTTGATTTGATTCTTTTTTACAGCTGAAACTTGTTTTCAATGCACATTTAATGATATTTAATACAGTGCCTTGCGAAAGTATTCGGCCCCCTTGAACTTTGCGACCTTTTGCCACATTTCAGGCTTCAAACATAAAGATATAAAACTGTATTTTTTTGTGAAGAATCAACAACAAGTGGGACACAATCATGAAGTGGAACGACATTTATTGGATATTTCAAACTTTTTTAACAAATCAAAAACTGAAAAATTGGGTGTGCAAAATTATTCAGCCCCCTCAAGTGAATACTTTGTAGCGCCACCTTTTGCTGCGATTACAGCTGTAAGTCGCTTGGGGTATGTCAGTTTTGCACATCGAGAGACTGAAATGTTTTCCCATTCCTCCTTGCAAAACAGCTCGATCTCAGTGAGGTTGGATGGAGAGCATTTGTGAACAGCAGTTTTCAGTTCTTTCCACAGATTCTCGATTGGATTCAGGTCTGGACTTTGACTTGGCCATTCTAACACCTGGATATGTTTATTTTTGAACCATTCCATTGTAGATTTTGCTTTATGTTTTGGATCATTGTCTTGTTGGAAGACAAATCTCCGTCCCAGTCTCAGGTCTTTTGCAGACTCCATCAGGTTTTCTTCCAGAATGGTCCTGTATTTGGCGCCATCCATCTTCCCATCAATTTTAACCATCTTCCCTGTCCCTGCTGAAGAAAAGCAGGCCCAAACCATGATACCACCACCACCATGTTTGACAGTGGGGATGGTGTGTTCAGGGTGATGCGCTGTGTTGCTTTTACGCCAAACATAACGTTTTGCATTGTTGCCAAAAAGTTCGATTTTGGTTTCATCTGACCAGAGCACCTTCTTCCACATGTTTGGTGTGTCTCCCAGGTGGCTTGTGGCAAACTTTAACCAACACTTTTTATGGATATCTTTAAGAAATGGCTTTCTTCTTGCCACTCTTCCATAAAGGCCAGATTTGTGCAATATACGACTGATTGTTGCCCTATGGACAGAGTCTCCCACCTCAGCTGTAGATCTCTGCAGTTCATCCAGAGTGATCATGGGCCTCTTGGCTGCATCTCTGATCAGTCTTCTCCTTGTATGAGCTGAAAGTTTAGAGGGACGACCAGGTCTTGGTAGATTTGCAGTGGTCTGATACTCCTTCCATTTCAATATTATCGCTTGCACAGTGCTCCTTGGGATGTTTAAAGCTTGGGAAATCTTTTTGTATCCAAATCCGGCTTTAAACTTCTTCACAACAGTATCTCGGACCTGCCTGGTGTGTTCCTTGTTCTTCATGATGCTCTCTGCGCTTTTGACGGAGCTCTGAGACTATCACAGTGCAGGTGCATTTATACGGAGACTTGATTACACACAGGTGGATTGTATTTATCATCATTAGTCATTTAGGTCAACATTGGATCATTCAGAGATCCTCACTGAACTTCTGGAGAGAGTTTGCTGCACTGAAAGTAAAGGGGCTGAATAATTTTGCACGCCCAATTTTTCAGTTTTTGATTTGTTAAAAAAGTTTGAAATATCCAATAAATGTCGTTCCACTTCATGATTGTGTCCCACTTGTTGTTGATTCTTCACAAAAAAATACAGTTTTATATCTTTATGTTTGAAGCCTGAAATGTGGCAAAAGGTTGCAAAGTTCAAGGGGGCCGAATACTTTCGCAAGGCACTGTAATTCCATAAGTATTATTTCATAGTTGGCTGTATAGTTGGATCTATTCACTATTTTTCTAAAATATAGAAAATAGTAAAAATAACTGGAGGCCCCAGTTTTGATTTATTTTTGCTATATATTTCTCAACTGTGCTGTGATTTTTCACAAAAGTTAGGAACCTTTCTTGACCAGCACAAAAACAGGATATGTAACTGTTCAGGGAAGTCAGGAACCAATACATGCAGTCAGTCAGGAAAGCAAAGGCTATTTTTTTCAAGCAGAAATTCGCATCCTGTAGCTCTAACTCCAAAACGTTTTGGGACACTGTAAAGTCCATGGAGAACAAGAGCACCTCCTCCCAGCTGTCCACTGCACTGAGGCTAGGTAACATGGTCACCACTGATAAATCCATACTAATCCAAAATTACAATAAGCATTTCTCAATGGCTGGCCATGCCTTCCTCCTGGCCCCAACCCCGGCCAACAGACGACTGACTCGCCTGGTTCACCAACTGCTTTGCAGACAGAGTTCAGTGTGTCAAATCGGAGGGCATGTTGTCCGGACCTCTGGCAGTCTCCATGGGGGTACCACAGGGTTCAATTCTCGGGCTGACTCTTTTCTCTGTATATATCAATGATGCCGTTCTTGCTGCGGGCGATTCCCAGATCCACCTCTACACAGACGACACCATTCTGTATACTTCTGGCCCTTCCTTGGATACTGTGCTAACTAACTCGTTTCTAAATTAAAGATAAAACACAGGCAATTAGCAAGACACCCCCAATAAAGGAGTGGTTCTGCAGGTGGTGACCACAGACCACTTCTCAGTTCCTATGCTTCCTGGCTGATGTTTTGGTCACTTTTGAATGCTGGCAGTGCTTTCACTCTAGTGGTAGCATGAGACGGAGTCTACAACCCACACAAGTGGCTCAGGTAGTGCAGCTCATCCAGAATGGCACATCAATAAGAGCTGTGGCAAGAAGGTTTGATGTGTCTGTCAGCGTAGTGTCCAGAGCATGGAGGCACTACCAGGAGACAGGCCAGTACATCAGGAGACGTGGAGGAGGCCGTAGGAGGGCCACAACCCAGCAGCAGGACCGCTACCTCCGCCTTTGTGCAAGGAGGAGCAGGAGGAGCACTGCCAGAGCCCTATGAGGGCCCGACGCTCACAGTTGGCAGTTGTGCTTACAGCCCAACATTGTACAGGACGTTTGGCATTTGCCAGAGAACACCAAGATTGAAAAATTTGCCACTGGCGCCCTGTGCTCTTCACAGATGAAAGCAGGTGCACACTGAGCACATGTGACAGACGTGACAGAGTCTGGAGATGCCGTGGAGAACGTTCTGCTGCCTGCAACATCCTCCAGCATGACCGGTTTGGCGGTGGGTCAGTCATGGTGTGGGGTGGCATTTCTTTGGGGGGCCGCACAGCCCTCCATGTGCTCGCCAGAGGTAGCCTGACTGCCATTAGGTACCGAGATTAGATCCTCAGACCCCTTGTGAGACCATATGCTGGTGCGTTTGGCCCTGGGTTCCTCCTAATGCAAGACAATGCTAGACCTCATGTGGCTGGAGTGTGTCAGCAATTCCTGCAAGAGGAAGGCATTGATGCTTTGGAGTGGCCCGCACGTTCCCCAGACCTGAATCCAATTGAGCACATCTGGGACATCATGTCTCGCTCCATCCACCAACGCCACGTTGCACCACAGACTGTCCAGGAGTTGGCGGATGCTTTAGTCCAGGTCTGGGAGAAGATCCCTCAGGAGACCATCCGCCACCTCATCAGGAGCATGCCCAGGCGTTGTAGGGAGGTCATACAGGCACGTGGAGGCCACACACACTACTGAGCCTCATTGTGACTTGTTTTAAGGACATTACATCAAAGTTGGATCAGCCTGTAGTGTGGTTTTCCACTTTAATTTTGAGTGTGACTCCAAATCCAGACCTCCATGGGTTGATAAATTTGATTTCCATTGATAATTTTTGTGTTATTTTGTTGTTAGCAGATTCAACTATGTAAAGAAAAAAGTATTTCATAAGAATATTTTATTCATTCAGATCTAGGATGTGTTATTTTAGTGTTCCCTTTATTTTTTTGAGCAGTGTATTATTGATCGATTGACTAAGACATTTTCAAATCACCCAACAGTGCTATTTGCAGAGTTAGCTCCAGGTATATGTTGCAATTCTTCAGCCATTCCGGAACCTGCGGCCAAAACCAAGCTACACATGGACAGTACCAAAACAAATTATATAATGATTCTTCTTCATGATTCTTAATGTCTCTTCACTGCAAAATCTGCAGAGCTGGGATGGATGTATCCCCCATATGTATAACATTATATTGGTTGCCAGAATTTTGTATAACAATTTACATTGAAAAACTAAAAGTTTTGAATCCAGCATTGTTTTGTGTATTGGTTCATAAACCATGTGCCAATCAATCGGTACATCGAACATCTCTTCCCATCTATTTTGCAATCTATATGGCACTGCTGTACATTTTTTGGTCCTTAAATGAAACTAGTATACTTTTTTTTATTTATCACAATTTTCTTTAACCAATTTTGGTTCTTCATGCAGGGCCTGAAGAAGTGCCTTACTTTCTCCCCTCTTCCATTTTTGCGGTGATGCTGCAATTAGTTGTTTGTAATTTTGAGTAGAGCAGACAATTCCACATATTTTTTTTGTTAGCAGCATGTGTGACATAACTCCACCAGTCCAACTTATATCATTTACAAAGACTATAATGTTTTTGGAATTTTTTTCCCCCAAAGAATATTTTTTTATCAATTAGAATGTTTGAGTTTAAAAGATTTCAATTTTAGCTAAAAATGACACCCAAATCTAATTGCCTGTAGCTCAAGACCTGAATGAAGCAAGGATATTGTCATGACGTTGCCCTCTTTGGGAACAGCAAGCCCCATCCCCCTCTCTATGTCTCCTACACACAGGCTGCTGTGGTCAGAGAGAGGTCGTAAATTCCTGGAGGAGATTATCTACTCATGGCCACAGTATAGAGACAGAGTGAATTTTCATAGAGAACAAAGGAACTTGAGGTCCGAACAACATTTATGTTCTGGAGAAGGTATAAAAGATCAGTGAAGAATCCAGCTACGATCTGGTCCGTTTGGTACAATTTTGTGAAACTCATGGGAGACAATACGACCACATTACCATAAGGCTGTTTATATAATAGCCTCAGATATGAGGTTTTCATCTAATTGTTGTATACGATGAATGAGTGAGGATGATACTGTTTGTAAAATTGTGTAATGTGATTTTGGACTGTTTAATGAAGAATTCCCTTTTGAGTTTAACGTAATCAGAGGATCCTGGGACAGGCCCTTTTCTGCAACTTCCGAATAAAAACCCCACTTTGAGAATTTCTCAACAGACCATGTTTCCCTCAATTACGAGAGGACAAAGGTTGCAGACCAGACTGCTGAATCTTTTAACCATCCCACGTGGTTAAACTCTTAGACTGTCGATACCGACAGAACAGAACATTTCCCAGGACATAGACATATCTGATATGGGCAGAAATCTTCAATTTTGTTAACCATATTTCATTTTCATATAATATAATGAGCTTGTAATCTGAATAAAAAGAAAAAGGCCATTCTTGAACATGGGATGAGACATTTTTACTAATCTGCTAGAGAACCGGTTTAGATTTAAGTATAACTTTTGTATGATTGAAGCCTTTAATGAGAGGCCTAATACTTATTTAATTATTCTGCCCAACAAATTCATATCATTATATAAATAGGCCCATTTAATTTTGTCTGGCTTACCGTTCCAAATGAAATTGAATATTTTTTGCTCATATAATTTAAAAAACAAGTTAGGTGTAGGCAAGGCCATAAGCATATAGGTAAACTGGGATATGACTTAAGAGTTAATCAGGGTGATTTTTCAACAAATAGACGGGTATTTTTCTTTCCAAGGTAGCGATATCTTATCTACTTTTGCTAACTTTATATTAAAATGTATTGAAGTGAGATCATTTCTTTATTTCGGTATATGAATACCGATTATATCTAATTCACCATCAGACCATTTTATTGGTTAACTACACGGTAATGTAAAAGTTAATTTTTTTGTTATCCAATACGTAGTATAGTACACTTATCATAATTTGGTTGGAATCCAGAGAGGTTAGAACAATTATCTTCAACAATTAGCTGTGAAGGGATCCAAATTATGGGCTTAAAATAAAACATGAATCAACAGCATACAATGACACCTTAATTTTTAAGCCCAGGATATCTAGCCCCTTGATATGATTGTTTGATCTGATTTTAATTGCTAACATTTCGTTAGCCATAATAAATAGATATGCCAAGAGTGAACAACCTTGTTTTACTCTTCTTGGTAGTTTAATACTTTCTGAGAAGTAGCCATTATTTACTGTTTTACACCTTTGGGTTACTATACGTAACTTTAACTTTATAAGAGATTCTCCAAAATTGAAATATTCCAGGCATTTACACAGTATATAAATTCTAGTCGTACTTTATCAGGTTTGTTTGTTTGTTTAACTTTCACTTTGAAACAATCAAGAATCACAGAAGAGCGCAAAAAAATTGTCCACATGAACATATAAACAAGGTTCATGAAATTAATAACTTGCTAGTGTTAGATTCTGGGTTAAACTTGGAACATTGTTATACTCAGAAATACAGTATCTAAGGAGTGATAGACACAGATTTTTACATCAGAAGTTCATGGTTATCAGTAGGATCCAGATGGCTTTGGAATGTGCTGGGTGGACGGGAGAAAGTCACAGGATTGCTATAGGGGATACGGGTGGACATCTGTGGATTAGGCAAATGAGGGGTTGAGGTCAGGTCAGATCCCCTTAAGGGAGAAATTATGGTTAATTACCCTATTACTTCGTCTTCCTGTCGAACCATAATATATGTAAGGATTGGAGAGAAGGAGGAGTGCCTAAATTGGAGTATATATACAGTACTTGTGGTGTGGAAACATATTTTGTCTGAATGCAGCTGTATTGACCCTCTGGGTAGAATAAACTTGGTTAAGCTTTCATAAATGTCCGTTGAGTTTTTTACTCTGAGAATTAGAACCTAACACTAGTAATATATAACTTTCATATACTAACTGACAGCATCACTTGTTTTTATAAGAAACAATCTGCTGGAAATTCCAAATATTTTGTATAGTCACCAGACATGCCACCAGGGGTCTTTTCACCTTATTTTAGCGCCCCAAAAACGTAATAATTCCAGATCAACTGTAATGTCAATACCATTGTAAAGCACAATTTCTCCCCTTTCCAACAAAATTAATGACATGACATCAATGCTGCCCGTTTCTGCATAATTCAAGAAGGCGATGAGCTACGTCGGGTCTTTTTAAAAATGGCGGGTGGGGAAATTAAACTAATGCGTGATAGTGAGAAGGAGAGATGTGTGGGAAAATGGCTATTTTTCACTCAAATAAACTATAAATTATAAATTTTGGTAACTAATTTGTTAATGGTCAGTGGATTGCCACATGACAGAATTTCCATGCAATTTGTTTAGCTAGCTTTTTTGGATTAGCACACTAGCTAGTTATTGAAACTTTGAACTCAGGTACTGTCTGTAGCTAGGTAGCTGGTAAGTTAGCTAGTTAGCATCCTTTGTCAACACACTAGTGGTTCCAATTTTAAGACTACCTTACAATCTAGCTAGCTACATTGTGTATTAGCAAAAATGTTGATAACTATATAACCCTTTAATCTATGGTAGGTAGCTATTAGTGTTAGCAAGTAATGTTAAAGAATAGCTAGCTGCTATTTTTAGATAGCAGAGAATAACATAACTAGCGAAGCCAAATGGTATAAATCATGATAATGATGATAGTAGAGTTATGGCTATAGTGTCTATGCTAAATTCATCTTCTCTCCCACATATTCCCATAAGGTCTCAGACTCCAGGATGGGAAAATGCTTAACAAGAAAGAAACAGATGAAGATTCAGATGGGGACCATGAGACCTTTTAAATAGTTAATCTGTTGTCAATTTCTATTCTGACTTGTAATATTAAAAAGGGCAGAAAAAGACACACCCTGTTTATTTGAATTAGTTAGGCTACTCACTATACCAATTATAGGCTACAGATTTAGATTTTAGTCACTGCAATTAAAGTTTTTCCCCAATGTATACTTATATTAAATTACATTTTGTTCTGACTATGTATTGCATATTTGAGGAGATTATATGCTCTTCTAAGTGTTTGCAACTCATTAATAAATGGCCAGAAGGGTTCCACTTTATTTTAAGCTATAAATTATACATTTTGGTAACTCATTTGTTAATGGTCAGTGGATTGCCACTTTAAAATAAGTTATCATTTTAGCAGTTATAAATGTAGATAACTCGCTTATAAAATGTCCATAGTGCCTGTCATTTTAAAATAAGGTATACTTTTAGCTGTTTTATAAATGATGATATCTCAGTTTTAAATGTTTATCGGTCTGTCACTTTAAAATAAGGTATACTTTTAGGAGTTATACACGTGGGTAAATCAATTACAGATGATTTGAGAGTTCACTCAGACCTTAGACATACTTACAGGCAGTATTGGGTACTCATCACTACATGCATGAGAGCAGATTCAATACTTCGTTAAACATTTTCAGTCAATGAAGGGTGGGTATGAAGACCAACATGTTGTGAGAGGATACCTCCTCCACGGTTTCACCAAGCAAGGGTATTATGGTTAACATTTAACACCAGAGTGTTCACCATACTTGGACTATCACACAGAAGTGGTAAGTGTGATGATATCATCTGGTAACGGGTAATATGTTAGGGATGATGATTGAATAATGTCCTGGATGTAAATTTGGCCAGGCCATCAGGGTTTCAAAGGTGCGTCAAGACACATCATGAAAACCAGCCTCTTATGTTCCTGGGACAGAGCACCAATGCATCACACCCAAAAGTGAGAAATGTATTATTATTCAACTGTGCAACTATTGAAAATAAGGTTGAACGATGATACATAAGGGGTCATCTTATAAGCGTTTGTAAGTGCATTTATAAATGGTTAATAACTGGAGGTAAATATTGGCTCACTATTTGGCAAACATTTACCAGTTATTGCACTATTTTGGCCAATGTGATATAACCTTTTATTAAGGATTATAATGCATTTACAAATGGAACCTTAATGTAAAGTGTTACCAATAATACCTTAAATTATACAGTTGGAGCAATACATGGTTACAACATCTTTTTTCACATCTTTACTAATGCTGCAGAAATCTGTAGTATCCACATCCATCAGATGTAGTGATCATGATATATTAGCAATATCTAGGAAAACCAAAGTTCCAAAGATTTTGCTGTGATTCCTATGTTGAACATGTAAATACTATTTGCTGCTCTGTAGTGTGTAATGAGGAGCAACCAGACACTGCAGTTGACACATTTCTGAAATTGTTTATTCCAGTTTCTAATAAGCATGCACCCATTAAGAAAAGTACTGTTATGCCTCCCGGGTGGCGCAGTGGTTAAGGGCGCTGTACTGCAGAGTCTCGGGGTTCGCGCCCAGGCTCTGTCGTAACCGGCCGCTACCGGGAGGTCCGTGGGACGACGCACAATTGGCCTAGCGTCGTCCGGGTTAGGGAGGGCTTGGTCGGTAGCGATGTCCTTGACTTATCGCGCACCAGCGACTCCTGTGGCAGGCCGGGCGCAGTGCGCGCTAACCAAGGTTGCCAGGTGCACGGTGTAGCCTCCGACACATTGGTGCGGCTGGCTTCCGGGTTGGATGCGCGCTGTGTTAAGAAGCAGTGCGGCTGGTTGGGTTGTGTATCGGAGGACGCATGACTTTCAACCTTCGTCTCTCCCGAGCCCGTACGGGAGTTGTAGCGATGAGACAAGATAGTAGCTACTACAACAATTGCCAGATACCACGAAATTGGGGAGAAAAAGGGGTAATTTATTTTTATTTTTTTAAGTACAGTTAAAACTGTTAAATCCCTGTGGATTGATGAGGAATTGAAACATTTTATGGTTGAGACGGACGAGGCAAAATAAATGGCAAATAAGTCTGGCTGCACAGCTGATCAGCTGTAAAACCTACTGTAAACTTACTATAAACTGAGAAATCATGTGACTAAACAAAAAGAAGAATAAACAGTACTGTGAAACAAATATTATATAAAGAAAGATAGTAAAATGCTTGGGCATTAAATGAAATCTTGGGCAAAAAGGTGAACTCAGCTCTATCCTTCATTGAGTCAGATGGCTCATTCATCACAAAACCGACTGATATGGCTAATTATATTATTTTTTAATTGACAAGATAAGCAAACTCTAAACCAAAAACAAACTCCAAATCTACACATCCATTCATAACGGAATCATGAAAGACAAGCTTTACAATTTGGAATTCCAAAAAGTGGGTTGGACGAGGTGAAGAGGTTGATGACAAGCCACCTGGTTCTGACAACTTGGATGAAGAATATTGAGGATGATAGCCACTCCTATTTGCCATCTCTTCAATCTAAGCCTTCAAGAAAGTGAGGGCGTTGAGGGAAGCAAAAGTCATTCCGCTACCCAAGAATAGCAAATCACCCTTTACTGCCTCAAACAGTCGACCTGCTACAAACTCTTAGTAAACTTTTGGAAAACATTGTGTTTGACCAGATACAATGCTATTTCACAGTAAACAAATTAACAACAGACTTTCAGCATGAATATAGGGAGAGGCTTCAATGAAAGCCTCTCCAACATAATCCAGGTAGGTTCGGGCATTTCCCAAGGCAGTTGTCTAGGCCCCTTACTTTCTTCAATCTTTACTAATGACCTGCCACTGGCATGAGCCTGTGTGTCTATGTATGCTGATGACATTGTGAGTGGTATTGAAATGTTGAAAGCACCAAGCTGTTCAAATGACTAGCACACAGATCAGCAACCCATGCATACCCCACAAGACATGCCACCAGGGGTCTCTTCACAGTTCCCATGTACAGAACAGACTCGGAGAAACGCACAGTACTACACAAAGCAATCACTACATGGAACTCTATTCCACATCAAGTAAATAATGTAACAGTATAACCAGATTTACAAAACAGATGAAACGACACCTTATGGAACAACATGGACTGTGAAGAGTTACACACACAAGCATAATCACACACAAGCTAGCACACGCACTCTACACACGCATACATTTTAATCAGGGGTGAAAGTAAATTACGTTTCTTACCGGTACGGGACACCCATTTTTTTTTAATACAACAAAAATAACAGGGCAGCCTACTCTGCTGACACTGACAAACAGATCAATAAAAACGATGTTGTCTGATCCATTTAATCGGCCTACGAAAAGGGGAGACACAAATACAATATGACGTCCATCTAACCTGCAAGAGGAAATTATTGTCCAAAAACAAGCAAAAGTGGCACTGACCCAATGATAAAGACAGTGAATTTGCACACTCCCAGGGGATATGGCGGATGTTCTCCACTGGTGCCAAAAAGATATGCTACTGTTTTTATTTATTTTTATTTTACCTTTATTTAACCAGGCAAGTCAGTTAAGAACAAATTCTTATTTTCAATGACGGCCTGGGAACAGTGGGTTAACTGCCTGTTCAGGGGCAGAACGACAGATTTGTACCTTGTCAGCTCGGGGGTTTGAACTCGCAACCTTCCGGTTACTAGTCCAACACTCTAACAATTTTGATAACTAAAAGACTGATTGGAGTCTTTCATTGTCATCTCTTCACAGCAGGGGAGGGGAACCTTTTTACTGTCAAGGGACATTTTAATATTTATAAATGAATTCGGGGGCCATATTATTAAAATGAGCTACTTTCTACTTTATTCCTGTGTTAATGTGACTTTAATCACCGGCATTGGTTGTATAGTTTAAATATGACTTTTATTATGTTTCTTGTGTTCTTGAGTATTTAAAATAGTGCTAGTCCTATTTCAATAAATATTACTATTGTAAATAATGTTGTTGTTGTTATTATGATTACTTGTTCAAACTCACATCTAATGCTCATGGCTGAAACTGCTTATCTTTGATGAGCCGTTTGATGTCTGCTGGCAGTGAAGATGGAGCTACTCGCAGCTGGTTTTCCAGGTTTGTGTTAGACAGTCTTGAGCGGAATCAAGTCTTTCCAAGAGTCAGTTTGGAAAAAAACTGCTCACAGCAGTAGGTCGTCCCGAACTCAGATGCAAATTGAAGTGCATGTCTCCTCAGAACAGGAAAATGCTCAGCGCTAACGTAAAGTTGAAGTCAGAAGTTTACATACACCATAGCCAAATACATTTAAACTCAGTTTTTCACAATTCCTGACATTTAATCCCTGGAAAAAAATATTTTAGGGCGTTTTTGGCTTTTTTTGGTTTTGGTTTTTGGCTTCTTCCTTGCTGAGCGGCCTTTCAGGATATGTCAATATAAGACACATAAGATACTTTTGTACCTGTTTCCTCCAGCATCTTCACAAGGTCCTTTGCTGTTGTTCTGGTATTGATTTGCACTTTTCACACCAAAGTACTTTCATCTCTAGGAGACAGAATGACAGATGCATGGTCCCATGGTGTTTATACATGGTACTATTGTTTGTACAGATGAACGTGGTACCTTCCGGCATTTGGAAATTGCTCCCAAGGATGATCCAGACTTGTGGAGGTCTACAAATGTTTTTCTGAGGTCTTTGGTGTTTTTTCCCCCCATGATTTCAAGCAAAGAGACACTGAGTTTGAAGGTAGGCCTTGCAATACATCTACAGGTACACCTCAGATTGACTGAAATTATGTCAATTAGCCTATCAGAAGCTTCTAAAGCCATGACATATTTTTTTTCAATTTTCCCAGCTGTTTGAAAGCACAGTCAACTTTGTGCATGTAAACTTCTGACCCACTGGAATTGTGATACAGTGAATTATAAGTGAAATAATCTGTCTATAAAATAAATGTTTAAAAAATGACAAAGTAGATGTCCTAACCGTTCTTGCCAAAACTATAGTTAGAAATGTGTACAGTGGTTGAAAAATTACTTTTAATGACTCCAACCTAAGTGTATGTAAACTTCTGACTTCAACTGTACATTTGTAGAACTCAAGGAGAGGGAGGTTGTTGTACCTGGCTTTGAGCTCGTCGTTGCTTTGCAGCTCAATAACTTCGTGTTGTAGGCCATCCGCCACATCTGCTGGTTCGATGTTAAATGGGGTTGCAAATATGTTCAACTCCAGTTGTTTACTTTTCACATCCTTAAACCGCTCACAAAATGCGAGCTTTCCACACTCACTGGCATATTCCGACATAATCTCAGGCTCTTGTCCTTGTAGAGTATGAAAATACACTGTGTTTAACGTTACCCCTTTCTAGTTGGACTTGCCACAGCTTTAATTCCGCTTTGAACGATTTTACGTTTGACAGCAAATCGCTGAGATGCTGGTTTGCCCCTTGGAGCTTGACGTTCAAGTCAGACAGATACTTGGTTATGTCAACCTTGAAGGCCAAATCAGACATCCACTTGTCATCACTCAGTTCCACGACAGGTTTCCCCTTCATCTCCATTAATTGTTTTACTTCATCCTTCAGTTCATAAAACTGCTCGAGTATGTTTCCACGGCTCAACCATCGCACCTCACAGTGGTAAACCAGATCACCATATTCCGATTCAAGATAACTCAATAGCTCCTTAAACTGGTGGTTGTTCAGCCCTTTGCTTTTGATAAAATTGATGGTCGACACTACAGTTGCCATTACGTTGTTCGGATTCAGGGACTGTTCACACAGACTTTCTTGATGTATGATGCAGTTGCATACAATTAAATCACTTGGATCAAGACTGAGACAACTAATTTATTTTTTCACTAATGCGGTTAAACCCTTTTTCGAGCCAACCATGGCCGGGGCTCCATCTGTAGTAAGGCCACTTCATTTTTCAAACAGTAGCTCAAATTTGCTCATACTCAAGACAAGTCTCCCAAACAAGTACTCACCTCTGGTGGTGCCATGCATGGCTTCAAAAAACAGCAATTCCTTGTGTCAAACTCAGCGGTAATCCCACGCACAAAAATGGCTTATTGGGCAGTATTTGTTATGTCAGTTGTTTCATCACATGCCAAAGAGAAAAACTAAAAATGTATTGTGGAGTCCTTCAATTGTTTTCGTTATCTTGTGCCATGTCAGTTATCCGCTCTGTGACAATTTTCCGAGACATACTGACACTTTGGAACAATTTAACTTTGTCTGGTGCTAGCTACTCTGCAGTGGCAAGAAGACACGCTTTTACAAATTCTCCTTCCAAATGAGGCTTCAGTTTCTTTGCGATAAACTCGCTCACCACAAAACTTGCTTGCATAACATTTTCCCCATCCAAACGAGGTTCCTTAAAGGCGGCTTGTTGGGCACCCAAACCCCGCTGAAGAGCAATTACTTTATCCACACGAGTTGTCCTTGCAACTCATTCATGGATTTTAAATGTTATTTTTGTGGAAAACAATGTCTAGAGCTTTTTTATTTATGAATTGGCTTGGGGGCCTGATCATACGGTCTCGTAGGCCGTATGTCATCTCGTAGGTCATCTGGAGGCCAGATGTATCTCACCCCTGCTTTACAGCATTAGCCATTTGCGTTCCAAAAGGTTTTTCCACAATTCTATTTCTTTATATTGCGATATGCCTGGCAGTCTTCTCTCTGCCTTAATGAATATGATGTCAGTTCGGTTGTCATCTGAGACATTCTCATCAACGATAAGATGACAAACTCTACAGTGGAAAGTCTACACAGAGTTATCGGATTCACATGGAATTGTTGTTCAATTTAAATGTTTGAATATGAAATTATTTGTGATGGGATGAAATGTGATTTTAGCTTCTAAAATGTGATATTTGGGTTTTCATAAGATAGGGCTCTACATAGACCCTCGCAGCGGGCCACGGACTGAATACCCTCGTAGAGGGAACCACTGGACTGAGGGGCGCCTTTGGACTGAGGGGCTGCGGCCCTGGCGGCTCCAGAGTGAAGGGAGACTCTGGCGGCTCCGGACAGGAGGGAGACTCTGGCGGCTCCGGACAGGAGGGAGACTCTGGCGGCTCCGGACAGGAGGGAGACCATGGCGGCTCCGGACAGGAGGGAGACCCTGGCGGCTCCGGACAGGAGGGAGACCCTGGCGGCTCCGGACAGAAGGGAGACCCTGGCGGCTCCGGACAGGAGGGAGACTCTGGCGGCTCCGGACAGTAGGGAGACTCTGGCGGCTCCGGACAGGAGGGAGAACCTGGAGGGAGGAGACGGAGAGACCGCCTGGTGCGCTGGGCTGCCACAGGACCCACCAGGCTGGGGAGACCTACAGGAGACCCGGTGCATGGAGGAGGCACCGGATGGACCGGGCTGTGGGGGAGCACTGGAGCTCTGGTGCGCAGCCTTGGCACCACTCCTCCAGGCTGGATGGCAACTTTAGCCCGGACCCTCCAGAGTGCAGGCACAGGTTGAACGGGGCTGTGGGGGAGCACTGGAAAACTCGCACCTCTCCCTTAGGCTCCATGCCCACATTCGCCTGGCACGGGCGGAGCGCAGTGTTCATGTTATATTTATTAGAACAGAAACACTAAACAAAATAACAAAGAGAGTGAAATGAAAACAAAACAGTCCTGTAAGGTGCAGCAACACAAAACAGAAAACAACTACCCACAAACCATAGTGGGAAAACAGGCTGCCTAAGTATGGTTCTCAATCAGAGACAACGACAGACAGCTGTCCCTGATTGAGAACCATACCCGGCCAAATACACAGAAATACAAAAACATAGAAAAAAAGAACATAGAACCTAGTCACACCCTGGCCTAACCAAAATAGAGAATAAAAAGCCTCTCTATGGCCAGGGCGTGACACACAGGGAGTGACTATGGTGCCGGTAACTGTTTTTAGAAAGGCTATTTAAAACATTTTGTTTCATTTGATTAGAATTATTCAGTCTTGTGAAATTGTAATATTGCTTATTGACAACATTTGGCATGTCCATGGCTGACATAATGCACTTTACAGTAGGCATTTATCAGTGCTAATGCTATGTTTAACAATATATTACCACATTGAAGCCAAGCAATTTTTTAGAACAATGTGGACTGAAAACATGTTCAACATATTTAGCAAATGTGGGATAGGCCTACGTTTTCTTTTGATTCTGTAGGCTAATTAAAAATCTAGGCTATAACGGACTAACATTCGAATTGAACTTGAATTGATGTTCGACAACTCAGACTTGCACGTGGCAAGGACTACATACTATCACAGACTATCAACCCCCAGACGAGCGAAACACATTCTATGTTCACTTCGAGGCAGACAATACTGAGCCATTCAGGAAGACTCTTTTTTTTTTTTTTGAATTTTACCCCTTTTTCTTCCCAATTTCGTGGTATCCAATTGTTGTAGTAGCTACTATCTTGTCTCATTGCTACAACTCCCGTACGGGCTCGGGAGAGACAAAGGCTGAATGTCATGCGTCCTCCGATACACAACCCAACCAGCCGTACTGCTTCTTAACACAGCGCGCATCCAATCCGGAAGCCAGCCGCACCAATGTGTCGGAGGCTACACCGTGCACCTGGCAACCTTGGCTAGCGCGCACTGCGCCCGGCCCGCCACCCGAGTCGCTGGTGCGCGATGAGACAAGGAGATCCCTACCGACCAATCCCTCCCTAACCCGGACGACGCTAGGCCAATTGTGCGTCGCCCCACGGACCTCCCGGTCGCGGCCGGTTACGACAGAGCCTGGGCGCGAACCCAGGGACTCTGATGGCACAGCTGGCGCTGCAGTACAGCGCCCTTAACCACTGCGCCACCCGGGAGGCCCTCAGGAAGACTCTCACAGCTCCGGACGACCAGGTGCTTTCGCTCTCTGAGGCTGACGTGTGGAATACTCATAAAGCCGCAGGCCCAGATGGCATCCCCGGCAGCGTCCTCTGAGTGTTTGCTGATCAGCTGGCGGGCATCTCTCGGACATCTTCAACCTGTCCCAGGCTGTAGTCCCCACCTGCTTCAAGGAGACCATCATCATCCCATTGCCCAGGAAAAACAAGGTGACATGCCCAAATTACTATCGTACCGTCACGCTCACTTCGGTCATCATAAAGTGCTTCAAGAGGCTGGTCATGGCCAACATCAAGGCCAGCATGCCAGGTACACTGGACCACTCCAATTTGCCTACCGCTCCAACAGATCCACGGAAGATGCTATTTCTATCACTATCTACACGGCCGTAACACATCTGAACAAGAGGAACAACTATGTGAGAATGCTGTTCATCGACTACATTCAACATTATTGTTCCCTCCAAGCTCAACACCAAGCTCAGAGACCTGGGTCTGACCATGAGGTCTGATATCAACAGGCTCAGAGACAGTTTATATCTACAAGCCATCAGACTGCTGAACAGAACAATTGAACTGGACTGACCACCTGCTCTGATTCTCTGTACCTTAGCACACATGCACTTACTCACTCCCAAACACACATTCATGCTACACACACATCACAACTACTGCTACCAGACTCTTATTATACTGCTCAGTTTATACACTGCCCCATCCCACAATACAATTGTAAATATTGCACTATAAAATGTGCCTTCAGTGTATTATACTTATACTGAAATGTTTATTCCATTCTGGTGAGCCATTTACTTTATGTTCATATTATTATTTCTTATTGTCGAAAGAACCTGCAAGTAAGCATTTAGTTGGACGATGTACACCATGCACATCCCATACATACAACCATTTATTCATCAAAACCCAGACCTTTTGCGCCACTGCCAGCTACTGCGCCAATAATGGTTATTGAGATCATTGTGATGTCATTTCCGGGTGTGAGAGTATCGGTTGGCAGTGGAGTGTATTCATGGATGCCAAGGGAAGACAGGCTTTCCCAAAAAAATTACCAAGCTATTTTTTTTACATACAAAATTATTCATCTTTTGTCTCTATGTTTAATTAATTTCCTTCAATATATGTGTAGCCCATCTATGATGTCTGGTGAAAAAGAGTATGACATTGTTGCTGCCCGTAGCATTGAATGCAAGGAAAGCCAGCAAGCATTGGGCCTCCCTGATAAAAACAATCTATAATATACATGTTTTGAGATCTGACTCTTTTTTATTTTAAGTGTGCTCAGCTGTGAATGCTCCTGGTGCACCAAAAAAAGTGTTAAGGGAAGCCAGTTTGGATTTGGTTTCACACCAATCACATTAGAAGCCAAACATCATTGACAGAACTTGAATTGTTGCATCTCGTTGTGTCGTTGTCCTCCGGTGGTTAGCTAGCTAAAATTATACCTTTCCTAAATTAGTAATAGATGGCGATAGGGACTTGTGGTTTTACCTAATTCTCTGTACTGGCCAATGATTATAACAGCGATTCTGATCCAACCATAAATGAATACATTGTGCCTCTGACCCTGAGAGGATGGAAGTTCAACCTGTTGCTAGATGTAGTAACGTTAATCTAATGTTAACTAGCTGGCCTGGCACATTGTTGCCCAAGAAAGGAAGTTAGGCTAGCGAGCAAGCATTTTCTCCATTTAGCCTTGGACAACAAACTAAAAGCAAGCATGACAGAGTCATAGACCATTTAGGCAACATGAAAGAGGATGGCATTGGCACTTCTCTACAAGTATGCTGAGTCAACATGTTTTTTTACACACACACACACACACACACACACACAAATCAGTACCATGGACAGCCACATCATCTTTAGCTTACGTTGATTGGACCAGTAATTTTTTTGTATCTTTTAGGTGCGTAAGTGATTAGATGTTGAAATGGTGCTGGAATAGTAGAGGGCAGTGCTTGTTTTCTTTGCAACTTGCGGTAACTCTCCGTGGTTCTACATCAATAGTTGTTTAGTAGTCTGAAATGTTCGGAAACATTAACTTGCTTGAACATGCTGTAGGTCATGTAACTATTTGTTATATTCAATACGTTTTGTGGACTTTACCAGATAGATGTTGCTCTCCGGTTTTGTGATAAAACAAAAGGTGTGGTTAAAAATATTCTGCCATACCTCCCACTGCTATGATGATGACACTCAGATCTACCTCAGCACCAAATCCCACCTCTGACCCACATTGAATTCTGACCCCTCTGCAATAAAAACATGGATGCAACAAAACTTCCTCAAGCTCAACAGTGATAAAATGGAACCATTCCTCATAGGTACCAAATTTCCCCCTCACCAAAGCTGGCAACCTCACCCTCACCATTGATGACACCACTGTCTCACCCTCCCTTCATGCATGCAACCTTTGGGTCATACTCGACTCCACCCTCTCCTTTGACCACCACATAAAACAGACAGTCAAATCCTCCTTCTTCCACCTCCGCAACATTGCCAAAGTCAGGTCCTCCCTCTCCCGTCCTGAAACCCTCATACATGCATTCATCTCCTCCCGTCTCGACTACTACAACTCACTACTCTCCGGCATCAACTCAAGTTCTCTTCATAAGCTCCAAATAGTTCAAAACTCTGTAGCCTGACTCTTCACCCACAATAAGTCCTAGCAGCACCCCCCCCCCCCCCCCATCCTCTGAACTCCACACTCTCCCTGTCTCTCAACACATTAATTACAAGATCCTCCTTCTGACCTACAAAGCCCTTCACCACCTTGCCCCCCTTACCTCTCAGACCTTCTTCTCCCCTACCAACCCACACGTGCACTCCGTTACACCACAGCAGGCCACCTTGTCATCCCCAGGTCAAAGCTCCAGCGCTTCAGCGATAGGGCCTCCAAGGTTGCTTCTAGGCTCTGGAACTCCCTCCCTCCAGCCATCCGTTACTCTGATGGCCTACCCATAAGCCCCCCCCTCCCCTCCACACACACACTCTTGGTAATGTAGTGTATGTTGACACCTGCTCGTCGAATATCTCATTCCAAAATCATGGGCATTAATATGGAGTTTTTACCTCCCCCTCACTCTTCTGGAAACATTGCTATGGGGACTTGTTTCCATTCAGCCACAAGAGTATTAGTAAGTTCGGGCACTGATGTTGGGCGATTAAGCCTGACTCGCAGTCGACCAGTCATGTTCTTCCACACCAATCTCGACAAGCCATTTCTGTACGGACCTCACTTTGCACAGGGGCATTGTCATGCTGAAACAGGAAAGGGACTTCCCCAAACTGTTGCCACAAAGTTGGAAACACAGAATCGTCTAGAAAGTCAGAGTATGCTGTAGTGTTAATATTTCCCTTCACTTGAACTAAGGGGCCTAGCCCGACCCATGAAAAACAGCCCCAGACCATCATTCCTCCTCCACCAAACTTTACATGTGGCACTAGGCATTGGGGCAAGTAGCGTTCTCCTGGCGTCCGCCAAACTCATCCGTCGGACTGCCAGATGGTGAAACGTGATTCATCACTCCAGAGAACCCATTTCCACTGCTCCAGAGTCCAATGGTGGCGAGCTTCACACCACTCCATCTGACGCTTGGCATTGTGCATGTTGATCTTGGGCTTGTGTGCGGCTGCTTGGCCATGGAAACCCATTTCATGAAGCTCCCGACGAACACTTACTGTGCTGACGTTGCTACCAGAGGCTGTTTGAAACTCGGTAGTGAGTGTTGCACGCTTCACACTTCAGCACTTGCCGATCCCGTTCTGTGAGCTTCTGAGCCGTTGTTGCTCCTAGACGTTTCCACTTCACAATACCAACACTTACAGTTGAATGACTTGTTGGAAAGATAGCATCCTATGACGGTGCCAAGTTGAAAGTCACTGAGCTCTTCAGTAAGGCCATTCTACTGCCAATGTTTGTCTATGGAGATTGCATGGCTGTGTGCTCAATTTTATACACCTGTCAGCAACGGGTGTGGCTGAAATAGTTGAAACCACTAATTTGAAGGGGCGTCCACATATTTTGTATATACAGTATAATGTACATACAAGCAAAGAAATACACTACAAAGACACACCTCTCACCACCATACGGAGCAGCACCTAACCCAAACCCTTACCTAACCGGTTCGTATCCTAACCCCAATCCCGCCTCTTACCCTAAACCCGGGTTCGTATCCAAATCCCAACCCTACTCTCCCCACACACTGATACATTACGCTCTTCCCCTTCTTTGAGTCCACCCCTCTCTTTATTCATGTTTTTGTTTAGTCTGATGTGTTGACTACTGTTTTATGTTTTTCTTTTCATTTCTACAATTGTAAAGCAACTTGGGGTTCTTGAAAAGCGCTATATTAATCCCATTTATTATTATTATTATTATTATTATTATTATTATTATTATTATTATGTGGCAGGCGGGTTAGAGCATTGCGCCAGTAACAGAAAGGTTGCTAGATCGAAGTCCCGAGCTGACAAGATAAAGATCTGTTGTTCTGCCCCTGAAAAAGGCAGTTAACCCACTGTTTCTAGGCTGTCATTGTAAATAAGAATTTGTTCTTAACTGACTTGCCTAGTTAAATAAAATAACATTTTTTATTGTTACCGCTGTGATTTACCATTGAGTTATTTTTTTTAAAATAGAGCCCACAGTGATTTCAACTTACATATTTGACACAGTACATGATTACATTGTGCATGTTCATTTATGCAGTCATTATTATTCAACAAGTCCTCACCTGGGAATTGAACTCAATATTTTGGTTCACGACATTCTGTGTCAATGACGTCTTCATTGCTACACTTTGCACTTCAAAGTAAATCTCAGTTCTACTAAACTATTTTATTTATCATAGTGATTCAGGAGTAACATCAACCGATTAATAAGCCCCAACAACATTAGACAACTATACAGAAAACCCTCAAATAAGTAAATCAAATAAATAATGAGAGAATAGTCAGATTATTTTATAACTGAAATAGCTGTGCCGATGGCATGCCTTTTGCAAAGCGCAGAGATGTATTATAGGGAAAACGTGTAGGGGCCTTCAGGGAAATCTACAGACTTTGTGGGGTAGCAGGAAGATCATAACTTCCAAATCCAGAGATTGTGAGTTCAAATCACGGGTGGGGTCATATTGAAAAGGCAATACTATGAAAGTGATCATGTCGAATGTGTCATTTATGTTCATGTTGTCATCTATTTACAGATTTTTGAAATAATTTTAGCTGAACATCGTCCTACTTACCTTAAAAGCCCCATTTCATTCAAAACTTGTTTTTCAACCACTCCACAAATGTCTTGTTAACAAACTATAGTTTTGGCAAGTTGGTTAGGACATCTACTTTTTGCTTGACACAAGTAATTGTTCCAACAATTGTTTACAGACAGACCTTACGGTGAAATGCTTACTTACAAGCCCTTAACCAACAATGCAGTTCAGAAACAGAGTTAAGAAAAAACATTTACAAAATAAAGTAAAAAATATATATATAATTACATAACAATAATGAGGAAATATACGGTACTGGTACCGAGTCAATGTGCAGGGGTACAGGTTGGTCATGGTAATTTGTAAAGACACTACGCATAGACAATAAACAGCAAATAGCACCAGTATGAAAACATAACAGGGGGGGGTCAATGTAAATAGTCTGGGTGGCCATTAGTTGTGACACTTATTGTTTGCCAAAAATTATTGCACAGTTGGTTCCCTGGAAGTTGTGATTTGCCTCATTGTACTGTCCTCCAAATTGGGATGTAGCCAGGAGGCTCCTCAGATCAATTCACAGTTAACCTGAACAAGGGCGGTGCATGGAACAACATGCACCGCCCTTGTTAGCCTCTGACTGGCATTGTGCTGATCTCGTCTAATGTAAAACGCCAGTATTAAGATGGGTAACATCCACATTACCATTTTCAAATTTCTCTCTCTTCCTTCCTGATGATTCTTAACATAATGTTCAAAAATAAAAATCGGGAGCATAGAGATTCTCCATTTAGTCCCCACTTAAATTTCGCACAGCCCAGATGTGTGAGGGAGCTGAGTAGTTGAAGCACAGGGATGTGCTTTCACGTTCGAAGGGGGCAGTGTAGCGATCCTTGTTATATGAGCCACATTACAATTCCCGCTAATTTGGTTAAACCTACTGGAGCAAAGCGTAGGGTGTATATCCAAATTCAACAGAAGTCAAGCTATTTTTTTAATGTTTAAGAGGCTGTCCTGTAAAAATAGCTGTGGCTAAAGGTTCTCAAACGTTAATTGCTTACAGTTGCAGCAACTTTCCTGTGATTAGAGAACCTTAATTCATGAACAAATTTCCCCCTACCTACCACGAAAATACAAAATTAATAATGTAGTAGTCTGGAAAAGCCTTTGTTAGCAATCCTCACTCGTTTGGGTAAAAAAAAAAATACTCACTAGGTAAAATTGAAGGTGGAAGTTTACATACACTTACATTGGAGTCATTAAAACTATTTTTTCAACCACTCCACACATTTTTTGTTAACAAACTATAGTTTTGGCAAGTCGGTTAGGACATCTACTTTGTGCATGACACAACTAATTTTTCCAAGAATGGTTTACAGACAGATTATTTCACTTATAATTCACTGTATCATAATTCCAGTGGGTCAGAAGATTACATACACTAAGTTGCCTGTGCCTTTAAACAACTTGGACAATTCCAGAAAATTATGTCATATCATTAGAAGCTTCTGATAGGCTAATTGACATAATTTGAGTCAATTGGAGGTGTACCTGTGGATGTATTTCAAGGCCTACCTTCAAACTCAGCGCCTCTTTGCTTGACATCATGGGAAAATAAATCAGCCAAGACCTCCGAAAAAAATTGTAGACCGCCACAAGTCTGGTTCATCCTCAGGAGCAATGTCCAAACGCCTGAAGGTATCACATTATTCTGTACAAACAATAGTATTCATGTATAAACACCATGGGACCACGCAGCCATCATACCGCTCAGGGAGGAGATGCGTTCTATCCCCTAGAGATGAACGTGCTTTGGTGCGAAAAGTGCAAATCAATCCCAGAACAACAGCAAAGGACCTTGTGAAGATGCTGGAGGACACAGGTACAGTAAAAAGAGTCCTATGTCGACATAACCAGAAAGGCCGCTCAGCAAGGAAGAAGCCACTGCTCCAAAACCGCCATAAAAAAGCCAGACTACGGTTTGCAACTGCATATGGGGACAAAGATCGTACATTTTGGAGAAATGTCTTCTGGTTTGATGAAACAAAAATAGAACTGTTTGGCCATAATGACCATCATTAAGTTTGGAGGAAAAAGGGGGAGGCTTGCAAGCTGAAGAACACCATCCCAACTGTGAAGCACGGGGGTGGAAGCATCATGTTGTGGGGGTGCTTTGCTGCAGGAGGGACTGGTGCACTTCACGAAATAGATGGCATCATGATTATCGCAAATGGGTCTTCCAAATGGACAATGACCACAAGCATACTTCCAAAGTTGTGGCATAAGGACAACAAAGTCAAGGTATTGGAGTGGCCATCACAAAGCCCTGACCTCAATCCCATATAAAATGTGTGGCAGAACTGAAAAAGCGTGTGCGACTAAGGAGGCCAACAAACCTGAATCAATTACACCAGCTATGTCAGGAGGAATGGGCCAAAATTCACCCAACTTATTGTGTGAAGCTTGTGGAAGACCTCCTGAAACGTCTGACCCAAGTTAAACAATTTAAAGGCACTGCTACCAAATACTGATTAAGTGTATGTAAACTTCTGACCCACTGGAAATGTGATGAAAGAAATAAAAGCTGAAATAAATCACTCTACTATTATTCTGACGTTTCACTTTCTTAAAATAAATTGGTGATCCTTTACTAGGATAAAATGTCAGGAAGTGTGAAAAACTGAGTTTAAATGTATTTGGCTAAGGTGTATGTAAACTTCCGAATTCAACTGTATGTGAGATATAGAGCTAACTGGTCTACAGTAGCTGCAGCTGAGAGCACCAAGAGCCCACTTGTGGACAGGGCAATTCTACCTTGTCTTCAGCTTAGATTGTTGACAATGAGACTATTCTTATTTGGAAAGGGTTACGGTTAGGGTTAGGGTAAGGCACTGCATCGCAGTGCTAGCTGTGCCACCAGAGATTCTGGGTTCGAGCCCAGGCTCTGTTGTAGCCGGCCGCGATCCTGAGGCCCATGGGGCGCCGCACAATTGGCCCAGCGTCGTCCGGGTTGGGAGGGTTTGGCCGGCAGGGATATCCTTGTCTCATCGCGCACTAGCGACTCCTGTGGCGGGCCGGTCGCAGTGCACGCTGACCAGGTCGCCAGGTGTACGGTGTTTCCCCTGACACATTGGTGAGGCTGGCTTCCGGGTTGGATGTGCATTGTGTCAAGAAGCAGTGCGGCTTGGTTGGGTTGTGTTTCGGAGGATGCATGGCTCTCGACCTTCGCTTCTCCCGAGTCCGTACGGGAGTTGCACCGACGAGACAAGACTGAAACTACTACCAATTGGATACCATGAAATTGGGGAGAAAATAAGGTGTAAAAAAATTTAATAAATACATAAAATTACCAGAAAAATGTCCATTGTGGTTATGTGAGTTTGCTTCCATCCACAAATACACAATCTACAATGACTGGGTCATGTATTAAATTCATGACCAGGAAATGACTGACTCCATTGCCAGTGAACTGTCTTTATTCCCACTCTAGAGTAGAACCTCTGCCAACTGTAGAAGAAGTTGAAAAGCTTTGTCAGAGTACAGCCCTGGGAAACTGTGGCCAGGATTAAATCAAAGGCGCATTGTCGACAAGTCCACTGCACTTGACTTGTAAAGACAATTAACACTTGAGTTGACATCCGTAGCCTTTACCGTGCAAGCTATCTGCAAACATCAGGGAAATTGCCTTTAAAAGGCATTTTCTTGGCAGTGCACTGCTTCAGCTCAATGTCAAAGAGCTAATGTGCTTATTCAGCAAATCACCAGATATATTTTTTAAAGGAAAAAGCTACAGTATTTTACCAAATATCCGGCGTAAGAGGCCTTCAGGCGTGTCTTTTGCTATTTACCGATTAAAGGAAACTTAATATCAGGGCTACGAAAATTTAAAAGTATATCTTCATTTACAAAAGGGTATTAATGTAGTGTGACCCCACAGGTCTGCAATGCGTTTAATTAAATGATGGACAATAACTCCATGAAAAAGAGACTGTTTCAGTTACGCATGGAATACTATGTAAAATATCTCACTGGGTTTCCATACTAAGCCTTTTGAAATATATTCAAACATGTGGCTGCAAACCAAATTTGGAATACACACAACCCCTAATTTTCCTTAGAGAGACCTTGTGGCACTGATAATTTCAAATTGATTCCTGAAAATATGACCTTTTTCCCTCCTTTCTACTCCATGGAAGCTTAATCCTCCTAACCAGCACCATATGTCCTGGATGACTTTGGACACTTTGGAATTCACTTTAGCTTTTATAACAATAGCATCTACATCAAAACGCTGAACTGTGTCAAGTGGGCACTGACCCCTGGAAGCTGTCCTAGAGAAGCATGAATAGTGGCATGGCTACATTGTCCTTCCAGACATGATGTACTGTTTCAAACAGTAAACTTTGGTTTTAGAAGTGGGGGGGATTATTATATATTTTTTTATCCAGTGAGATAAACATTCCAAATAACCTACCTGACTGCTTGGAGGTGTCCTCATGGTCTTAAAGCACACCGTTGCCTTGTTTTGTATCACATTCAAATAATAAAACTGGTGGGGACAAAAATGCAATTTCAGAATGTGAGGGGGATGTTCCCAGTGAAAGTTGCACCCCTGGTTTCAAAGACATCTCTGTATTCCACCCCACTTGAGCTTCTCTTCACATTTCTTGGTTTTAGATTTTTATCTCCACGGTGAGAAGTTTGGGGAGAACCAAGAGAGTGACGGGGGAAACAGAAGCCATCTGTCTGAGGCTGAAACTCAAGAGACTGACAGCCTGCAGAACGATACCCATTGTGTTTATGCAGTAGCTCCATATCCTTTTACGACCATTGGAGATTGTGTATTCTCATCTCACACTGCATTAAAGGCAGAGGGATTCCCCAATTATTACATTTGTCCTAAAAGTACATAGGTGTTACTGTTCAAATAAACTACTGGAACATTAGGCCTTGACTCATGAATTACAGTTCACACAATCTATTTTTCACTCAAAGTACTGTGTAAGTGCATTCTCATTTTGACAGTGATTTATAATTCATCTTTTGACAAATGTGTTGGCAGCTGTTTTGACTTATTGTAGGGACTAAACGTTAGTGAGGACCTCTGACCTGTGGAACATAGAGGACACAGAACATTGGAGTTAATTCATTATTTTGATAAAGTGGTTCATAGCATGTGTTATCTAACGCATTGTGATTACATTCAGTCATTCATGTATTCAGAAAGGCTGTTTTATTAAAGAGCCATAAGCTGCAATGAATGCTTAAAGAACATTTCTATAATCCATTATATGTGTGATAGAAGCATTCATAAGGTACTATACGGAGGTGGATAGAGGGTAATATTGTAGTTAGAACCATTTCTTATTTTATCCCAGAGAGGTAGAAACAAACTCAATGCAAACGCACTGTGTCAATTTGATTGAAAGCATTACCCAATTTTATTTGAGCTCAAAATATGCTTTTGATATTTTTTTGATAAGATATATATTTTTTTAAATGCCTTCCTAACCATCTTAAATAAACATGCCCCATTCAAGAAATTTAGAACCAGGAACAGATATAGCCCTTGGTTCTCCCCAGACCTGACTGCCCTTAACCAACACAAAAACATCCTATGGCGTTCTGCATTAGCATCGAACAGCCCCCGTGATATGCAGCTGTTCAGGGAAGCTAGAAACCATTATACACAGGCAGTTAGAAAAGCCAAGGCTAGCTTTTTCAAGCAGAAATTTGCTTCCTGCAACACTAACTCAAAAAAGTTCTGGGACACTGTAAAGTCCATGGAGAATAAGAACACCTCCTCCCAGCTGCCCACTGCACTGAAGATAAGAAACACTGTCACCACTGATAAATCCACCATTATTGAGAATTTCAATATGCATTTTTCTACGGCTGGCCATGCTTTCCACCTGGCTACTCCTACCCCGGTCAACAGCACTGCACCCCCCACAGCAACTCGCCCAAGCCTTCCCCATTTCTCCTTCTCCCAAATCCGTTCAGCTGATGTTCTGAAAGAGCTGCAAAATCTGGACCCCTACAAATCAGCCGGGCTAGACAATCTGGACCCTTTCTTTCTCAAATTATCTGCCGAAATTGTTGCCACCCCTATTACTAGCCTGTTCAACCTCTCTTTCGTGTCGTCTGAGATTCCCAAAGATTGGAAAGCAGCTGCGGTCATCCCCCTCTTCAAAGGGGGGGACACTCTTGACCCAAACTGCTACAGACCTATATCTATCCTACCATGCCTTTCTAAGGTCTTCGAAAGCCAAGTCAACAAACAGATTACCGACCATTTCGAATCTCACCATACCTTCTCTGCTATGCAATCTGGTTTCAGAGCTGGTCATGGGTGCACCTCAGCCACGCTCAAGGTCCTAAACGATATCTTAACCACCATCGATAAGAAACATTACTGTGCAGCCGTATTCATTGATCTGGCCAAGGCTTTCTACAGTATCAAACACCACATCCTCATCGGCAGACCCGACAGCCTTGGTTTCTCAAATGATTGCCTCGCCTGGTTCACCAACTACTTCTCTGATAGAGTTCAGTGTGTCAAATCGGAGGGTCTGCTGTCCGGACCTCTGGCAGTCTCTATGGGGGTGCCACAGGGTTCAATTCTTGGACCGACTCTCTTCTCTGTATACATCAATGAGGTCGCTCTTGCTGCTGGTGAGTCTCTGATCCACCTCTATGCAGACGACACCATTCTGTATATTTCTGGCCCTTCTTTGGACACTGTGTTAACAACCCTCCAGGCTAGCTTCAATGCCATACAACTCTCCTTCCGTGGCCTCCAATTGCTCTTAAATACAAGTAAAACTAAATGCATGCTCTTCAACCGATCGCTACCTGCACCTGCCCGCCTGTCCAACATCACTACTCTGGACGGGTCTGACTTAGAATACGTGGACAACTACAAATACTGAGGTGTCTGGTTAGACTGTAAACTCTCCTTCCAGACCCATATCAAACATCTCCAATCCAAAGTTAAATCTAGAATTGGCTTCCTATTTCACAACAAAGCATCCTTCACTCATGCTGCCAAACATACCCTTGTAAAACTGACCATCCTACCAATCCTCGACTTTGGCGATGTCATTTACAAAATAGCCTCCAATACCCTATTCAACAAATTGGATGCAGTCTATCACAGTGCAATCCGTTTTGTCACCAAAGCCCCATATACTACCCACCATTGCGACCTGTACGCTCTCGTTGGCTGGCCCTCGCTTCATACTCGTCGCCAAACCCACTGGATCCATGTCATCTACAAGAACCTGCTAGGTAAAGTCCGCCCTTATCTCAGATCGCTGGTCACCATAGTATCTCCCACCTGTAGCACACGCTCCAGCAGGTATATCTCTCTAGTCACCCCCAAAACCAATTATTTCTTTGGCCGCCTCTCCTTCCAGTTCTCTGCTGCCAATGACTGGAACGAACTACAAAAATCTCTGAAACTGGGAACACTTATCTCCCTCACTAGCTTTAAGCACCAACTGTCAGAGCAGCTCACAGATTACTGCACCTGTACATAGCCCACCTATAATTTAGCCCAAACAACTACCTCTTTCCCTACTGTATTTAATTTATTTAGCTCCTTTGCACCCCATTATTTTTATTTCTACTTTGCACATTCTTCCACTGCAAATCTACCATTCCAGTGTTTTACTTGCTATATTGTATTTACTTTGCCACCATGGCCTTTTTTTGCCTTTAGCTCCCTTATCTCACCTCATTTGCTCACATCGTATATAGACTTGTTTATACTGTATGTTTGTTTTACTCCATGTGTAACTCTGCGTCGTTGTATGTGTCGAACTGCTTTGCTTTATCTTGGCCAGGTCGCAATTATAAATGAGAACTTGTTCTCAACTTGCCTACCTGGTTAAATAAAGGTGAAAATACAGCAAAAGAGTGGGTTAAATAGTAAATTTGTACCCATATTCTATTGCTCACTTTATTTATCCATTCCTTCCTCTCTCTCTCTTTCTCTCTTTCATTATTTTTCTCCATTGCACCATCCCATCCCACTCTATCTTTTCTCCTTCAAATGCCTGACCCTTTCTTTCCACTGCAACAAAAAGCTAGTGATGATGGAATCAGAGAGAACATCACTGGAGAGAACTCTGTTTCTCTGGCACCTCATGAACTTGTGAACATTCCAATCACACAGTGTGCTTGTTTGTTTCATTTTCTGTCCTCACTTCTTTGTCATCAGACGATACAGGCTGGGTTGACTTATTCTATGCATTTTTATGAGGGACCTTTCATTAAATGGCTAAATTATTAAAAGCAGTATGCAATTGCTGTTCATTTGAAAAGTTTGCCTCTATAATGACTTTCTTGTGTGAAAATATATAAATATATTTTAACAGGGTTTCATAAAAATGATGTAGCCATTCACCATGGATCAACAAAAGCAGTTATTTAAATTATTGTAAAAATGTAATGCAAGTATGGATGTTCTAAATAAGATGCAGCTTCCTTAAGTGGTTGCATCTGTACTTAGACATAAAAAATTGTGAGCGAGAAAAGTCTATTAAAATAGGCTTAAAATATGCCACAGTGCTGGGCATATGAATCTAACTGTCAAACCATTTTAGCACAGTAACGTAAAAAGGCATAATTTTCCCAAGGGGCAACATGTCGTCTTGGTACAATTTCCTGAAGAAATCAACACAGCTACTCCGTCAACTAGATCCTCAACATGGCAATATTTTATATTATTATTTTGGAAACAGAAACTTAAATATAACCTCAACATCATTATTTAACAATTAGTCACAAAAACGCTGTGGCAATAGGAATAATTTTAGCATCTCCGGGTCCATTTCACAGAATCAGTTCAATGTAGGCTAAACTCTAAATAAGCACAACACAAGGTATTGAGGTATTGGGTAAACCAGCATTGGAAGAAGTGGATGTCATAACATAATGACCTACTTACCATTAGTCCTAGCTCTCCTGGGGTCCCAGGATCTCCCTGTACAAATATAAAATGCCCAATTAGTAAAAAAAATGGGGAGATTTTTTCTACTTCAATGACTTGAAATTACAGTTGGTGATAAATAATTGGATTGGAAACATTCAATTATTTATATTTTTTTAATACATTTTAAGACATTTGGTTATGAAGATTTGGATTTGAAATGTGGGTTATGCAGATGGATGTTAGTGTTCAATACAGAGGCAAATTCATCAGTTTATTAATGATACAGTTTCTAGATAAAAAGAAACAATCCACATCCTAATTAGGTGTCCATTCTTCCTTTTGCATCTGGTGGACTCTACTGTGAATAGCAATTGATTCAAATGAATAGTTCTTTATTGGTGCAGTTCTGGGCTTTATGTAGGTACGGCCATGTGACACCTGTCCGATTCGGCCCTATGTAGCTGGTTGGTGGCCATTGTGGAAAACTGGTGCCCTAGAGTGTAATAGGTTCAATCTGCAATGACACTACAGCTAAACATCTTTATTTAGACATATTCTGTATTTTTGTAAAAGTTCTTAAAAGTGACAAAGTATAAAATGTCATAGTATATATATCATTGGAATTAGTAGACTTCAGGTAACACTTACATAACTTTTTAGAGTGTAAAAGATAACTTTATATTTAAAACACCACTGAATAAAATATCGCAATTTCTCGATTTCTGATGGTTTTTCATAATTGTTGCGATCATAAAGGCAATAAACAAAGGCCATATGGTTTTGGCCATGTAGACCCAACACAGGGGAAGCCATTACTTAAAACAAACATGCAGGTAAAATGTATCTTCACCATTAAACTTTAGGGGGCGCTATAGACCAACCCAAGGCCCATCTGAAAGGTAGGTTTTGTGGTACGGTATGGTACGGTATGGAGTTAGTTGATGAATTGGCATTTGTGGCGCAAATCTCATTCCAGTCATGGGACCGATATTACAGTGGTTCCTCCTATAAAAGTTGCGAGCTTACACCGCGGGATAAGAGGTACCCAGACTTAGAGGTCATTGCTCCAGACCACCACAAGGGGTAGTTAGAGCACCTATTATGCATTTGGGTCCCAAGGTTTTTATATGACCAATCATTTTGAGTGGTTCCAATGACGAATTTGACCCGTCCCTAGTGACTTCAGCAAAGATGTCTGACAAAACATTACAGGGAAGCAAATGTATGTAGTTATAACGTCATAATGAGTCAAGAAAAAATGTACAATTGAGAGGAATATGTTAGTTCATGTAGAGACAAACGATTGTGCATATGTTTTTTGTCATAAAGTTAATTTATGAAAAACGATACTTAGCAAGTTTTCTTCAGCCATATCCAATACCAGGTGTATCAAACTAATTCATTGTAGCAAGCAGGGAGCAGGTTTCGAACCCTCAAATTCTAGGGGAAAATATGAACTGCTACATGTTTTTCATGGAATAGAAACACCATAATATTAATCAAATGAATTAAGCAAGTAAGTACCAGTCAAAACACACCTACTTATTCGAGGATTTTTCTATATTTTTACTATTTTCTATATTGTAGAACAATAGTGAAAACATCACAACTATGAAATAACACATATGGAATCAGTTAAGAACAAATTCCTATTCACAAGGACAGCCTACTTCTTCCTTCCCAATGAGGATTTGAACCCAGTCTCACGCGTGCGCCGCATTCTGTCGTACAGACATGGCCTGCTCTCCCTTATGTAAGGAATTAGGCACTTTTATGTTTACTACAGTATGCATTGTAGACTGCACAGTAGCCTAATAAACAAATAAACACATTTCGTTAATAAAATAATTATAAAAAAATACTCTTTAAAAATGCAGAAGTTGATTTAGTTATGGATTCATAACGAATTACTATGGGAATAAATATCACTGATTTACAGAAATATTGGAACAAAGTTGTCTAATGAAGGCAAACAATTTAGAATCCTCCGATCCTGTAGCCTACTCCCAACAATCATGTTGTACATTGCCATCTTTTCCAATCCATCCTAACGGAAACGCTAAGGGTTTTTGTATTTTATTTTTCTCTGAATAGAAACACCATAATATGAATCAAATTAATTAAGCCAAATTTCTTAAAATCAATCCCATATACTATGTTATTACAAAAAAGGTTTTAAATTCTCTGGTAATGTCATGTACTGTCATGTTGTGTCTTGTCTCTGTCCTTTCCCTTCACCCTGTCTCCCTCTGCTGGTCGTTGTTAGGTTACCTTTTCTCCCCCTCTTTCCCCCAGCTGTGCCTTGTCTCCTCCTAACCACCTCGTCACCCCTTTTCCCACCTGTTCCCTTTTTCCCTCTGATTAGGTCCCTATATCTCTCTCTGTTTCTGCTCCTGTCCTTGTCGGATTCTTGTTTGTTGTGTTTCATGCCTGAACCAGACTGTCGTCATGTTTGCTGTAACCTTGTCTTGTCCTGTCGGAATCTGCCGGTCCGTCTGAGCCTACCTATGTTTGGTAATTAAAGAAGCTCTGTTTAAGTTAATTCGCTTTTGGGTCCTCATTCACGCACCGTAACAGAAGAATCCGACCAAGAATGGACCCAGCGACTTCGGATCCTCTCCACTCAGCCGTCGGGATCCAGGGAGCGATGCTAGGCAGACACGAGCAGGAATTGTCTGCTGCTCGACATGCCGTTGAGACCCTGGCCACCCAAGTCTCCAACCTCACAGAACAGGTTCACCATCTCCGCCTCGATCCACCGGCCACTTCCAGGGCTTTCGAATCTCCGGAGCCCAGAATCAATAACCCGCCGTGTTACTCTGGGGAGCCCACTGAATGCCGCTCGTTCCTCACCCAGTGTGATATTGTGTTTTCTCTCCAGCCCTACACTTTCTCCAGGAGCACTGCTCGTGTCGCCTACGTCATATCTCTCCTTATTGGACGGGCTCGTGAGTGGGGCACGGCAATCTGGGAGGCAAGGGCTGAGTGTACTAACCAGTATCAGGACTTTAAGGAGGAGATGATACGGGTTTTTGATCGATCTGTTTTTGGGGAGGAGGCTTCCAGGGCCCTGTCTTCCCTATGTCAAGGTAATCGATCCATAACAGACTACTCTATTGAGTTTCGCACTCTTGCTGCCTCCAGTGGCTGGAACGAGCCGGCTTTGCTCGCTCGTTTTCTGGAGGGTCTCCGCGCAGAGGTAAAGGATGAGATTCTCTCCCGGGAGGTTCCTTCCAGCGTGGATTCCTTGATTGAACTCGCTATTCGCATTGAGCGACGGGTTGATCTTCGTCACCGAGCTCGTGGAAAGGAGCTCGCGTTCTCCGTTGCCCCCCTCTCCGCATCACTACCATCTTCCTCTGCCGGCTCGGGTGCTGAGCCCATGCAGCTGGGAGGTATCCGCATCTCGACTAAGGAGAGGGAACGGAGAATCACCAACCGCCTCTGTCTCTATTGCGGTTCCGCTGGTCATTTTGTCACTTCATGTCCAGTAAAAGGCCAGAGCTCATCAGTAAGCGGAGGGCTACTGGTGAGCGCTACTACTCCTGTCTCTCCTTCAAGATCCTGCACTACCTTGTCGGTCCATCTACGCTGGACCGGTTCGTCAGCTTCCTGCAGTGCCTTAATAGACTCTGGGGCGGAGGGCTGTTTTATGGACGAGACCTGGGCTCGGGAACATGACATTCCTCTCAGACAGTTAAAGGAGCCCACGGCCTTGTTCGCCCTGGATGGTAGTCCTCTCCCCAGGATTCAGCGTGAGACGCTACCTTTAACCCTCACTGTTTCTGGTAATCATAGTGAAACCATTTCTTTTTTAATTTTTCGTTCACCTTTTACACCTGTTGTTTTGGGCCATCCCTGGCTAGTTTGTCATAATCCTTCCATTAATTGGTCTAGTAATTCTATCCTCTCCTGGAACGTCTCTTGTCATGTGAAATGTTTAATGTCTGCTATCCCTCCTGTTTCCTCTGTCTCTTCTTCACAGGAGGAGCCTGGTGATTTGACAGGGGTGCCGGAGGAATATCACGATCTGCGCACGGTGTTCAGTCGGTCCAGGGCCACCTCTCTTCCTCCACACCGGTCGTATGATTGTAGTATTGATCTCCTTCCGGGAACCACCCCCCCCCGGGGTAGACTATACTCTCTGTCGGCTCCCGAACGTAAGGCTCTCGAAGATTATTTGTCTGTAGCTCTTGACGCCGGTACCATAGTCCCCTCCTCCTCTCCCGCCGGAGCGGGTTTTTTTTTTGTCAAGAAGAAGGACGGGTCTCTGCGCCCCTGCATAGATTATCGAGGGCTGAATGACATAACAGTGAAGAATCGTTATCCGCTTCCTCTTATGTCTTCAGCCTTCGAGATCCTGCAGGGAGCCAGGTTTTTCACTAAGTTGGACCTTCGTAACGCTTACCATCTCGTGCGCATCAGGGAGGGGGACGAGTGGAAGACGGCGTTTAACACTCCGTTAGGGCACTTTGAATACCGGGTTCTTCCTTTCGGCCTCGCTAACGCTCCAGCTGTCTTTCAGGCATTAGTCAATGATGTCCTGAGAGACATGCTGAACATCTTTGTTTTCGTTTACCTTGACGATATCCTGATTTTTTCACCGTCACTCCAGATTCATGTTCAGCACGTTCGACGTGTCCTCCAGCGCCTTTTAGAGAATTGTCTTTTTGTGAAGGCTGAGAAGTGCACTTTTCATGCCTCCTCCGTCACATTTCTCGGTTCTGGTATTTCCGCTGAAGGCATTAAGATGGATCCCGCTAAGGTCCAAGCTGTCATTGATTGGCCCGCCCCTAAGTCACGCGTCGAGCTGCAGCGCTTTCTCGGCTTCGCGAACTTCTATCGTCGTTTCATCCGTAATTTCGGTCAGGTGGCAGCTCCTCTCACAGCCCTTACTTCTGTCAAGACGTGCTTTAAGTGGTCCGTTTCCGCCCAGGGAGCTTTTGATCTCCTCAAGAATCGTTTTACATCCGCTCCTATCCTTGTTACACCTGACGTCTCTAGACAGTTCGTTGTCGAGGTTGACGCGTCAGAGGTGGGCGTGGGAGCCATTCTTTCTCAGCGCTCCCTCTCTGACGACAAGGTCCACCCATGCGCGTATTTTTCTCATCGCCTGTCGCCGTCGGAACGTAACTATGATGTGGGTAACCGCGAACTGCTCGCCATCCGGTTAGCCCTAGGCGAATGGCGACAGTGGTTGGAGGGGGCGACCGTTCCTTTTGTCGTTTGGACTGACCATAGGAACCTTGAGTACATCCGTTCTGCCAAACGACTTAATGCGCGTCAGGCGCGTTGGGCGCTGTTTTTCGCTCGTTTCGAGTTCGTGATTTCTTATCGTCCGGGCTCTAAGAACACCAAGCCTGATGCTTTGTCTCGTCTCTTCAGTTCTTCAGTAGCCTCCACTGACCCCGAGGGGATTCTCCCTGAGGGGCGTGTTGTCGGGTTGACTGTCTGGGGAATTGAGAGGCAGGTAAAGCAAGCGCTCACTCACACTCCGTCGCCGCGCGCTTGTCCTAGGAACCTTCTTTTCGTTCCCGTTCCTACTCGTCTGGCCGTTCTTCAGTGGGCTCACTCTGCCAAGTTAGCCGGCCACCCTGGCGTTCGGGGTACGCTTGCTTCCATTCGCCAGCGTTTTTGGTGGCCCACCCGGGAGCATGACACGCGTCGTTTCGTGGCTGCTTGTTCGGTCTGCGCGCAGACTAAGTCCGGTAACTCTCCTCCTGCCGGCCGTCTCAGGCCGCTTCCTATTCCCTCTCGACCGTGGTCTCACATCGCCTTAGATTTTGTCACCGGACTGCCTTCGTCAGCGGGGAAGACTGTTATTCTTACGGTTGTCGATAGGTTCTCTAAGGCGGCTCATTTCATTCCCCTTGCTAAGCTTCCTTCTGCTAAAGAGACGGCACAAATCATCATCGAGAATGTTTTCAGAATTCATGGCCTTCCGTCAGACGTCGTTTCGGACAGAGGTCCGCAATTCACGTCTCAATTTTGGAGGGAGTTTTGCCGTTTGATTGGGGCTTCCGTCAGTCTCTCTTCCGGCTTTCACCCCCAGTCTAACGGTCAAGCAGAACGGGCCAATCAGACTATTGGTCGCATCTTACGCAGTCTTTCTTTTCGCAACCCTGCGTCTTGGTCAGAACAGCTCCCCTGGGCAGAATACGCCCACAACTCGCTTCCTTCGTCTGCGACCGGGCTATCTCCTTTTCAGAGTAGCCTCGGGTACCAGCCTCCGCTGTTCTCATCTCAGTTCGCCGAGTCCAGCGTCCCCTCCGCTCAGGCTTTTGTCCAACGTTGCGAGCGCACCTGGAAGAGGGTCAGGTCTGCACTTTGCCGTTATAGGACGCAGACTGTGAGGGCTGCTAATAAGCGTAGAACTAAGAGTCCTAGATATTGTCGCGGTCAGAGAATTTGGCTCTCCACTCAGAACCTTCCCCTTAAGACGGCTTCTCGCAAGTTGACCCCGCGGTTCATTGGTCCGTTCCGTATTTCTCGGGTCATTAATCCTGTCGCAGTTCGACTTCTTCTTCCGCGATACCTTCGTCGCGTCCACCCGGTCTTCCATGTCTCCTGCATCAAGCCCGTCCTTCGCGCCCCCGCTCGTCTTCCCCCCCCCCCCCCATCCTTGTCGAGGGCGCACCCATCTACAGGGTCCGTAGAATTTTGGACATGCGTCCTCGGGGCCGTGGTCACCAGTACCTCGTAGATTGGGAGGGGTACGGTCCTGAGGAGAGGAGTTGGGTTCCCTCTCGGGACGTGCTGGACCGTGCGCTGATCGAGGATTTCCTCCGTTGCCGCCAGGTTTCCTCCTCGAGTGCGCCAGGAGGCGCTCGGTGTGTGGGGGGGTACTGTCATGTACTGTCATGTTGTGTCTTGTCTCTGTCCTTTCCCTTCACCCTGTCTCCCTCTGCTGGTCGTTGTTAGGTTACCTTTTCTCCCCCTCTTTCCCCCAGCTGTGCCTTGTCTCCTCCTAACCACCTCGTCACCCCTTTTCCCACCTGTTCCCTTTTTCCCTCTGATTAGGTCCCTATATCTCTCTCTGTTTCTGCTCCTGTCCTTGTCGGATTCTTGTTTGTTGTGTTTCATGCCTGAACCAGACTGTCGTCATGTTTGCTGTAACCTTGTCTTGTCCTGTCGGAATCTGCCGGTCCGTCTGAGCCTACCTATGTTTGGTAATTAAAGAAGCTCTGTTTAAGTTAATTCGCTTTTGGGTCCTCATTCACAGGTAATGAAAATACGGAATACTATCAAATGCTTCTCAAAGATGCCCTCTGGTGGTCAAACTAGCAATAACTTGCAGTAACAGAAAAAATGGCTGAGAATTTAATGATGTGCTACAGAATTATGCGGTAGTGTGTGAAAAATGCAAATTTCGGTCACATGACTTGAATGGGATTTGTGCCACAAATTCTAAAATATTTTTATTTGGGAACAGTGCCAGGGAAACTAAACCAAAGCATGGATTACTGTCATACCTTGCCCATAGACTGCTTACAGGGTAAG
The DNA here is from genome assembly GCF_013265735.2 of Oncorhynchus mykiss. Taxonomy (NCBI): domain Eukaryota; kingdom Metazoa; phylum Chordata; class Actinopteri; order Salmoniformes; family Salmonidae; genus Oncorhynchus; species Oncorhynchus mykiss. The sequence goes on from NC_048573.1 coordinate 32,744,562, forward strand.
GAAAACAAAATGTAAGTCTGTAATTTTGGTTAACTATCCCTTTAAAGACATGTCAATTTAATATTTAAGACCAACCAAAAGATGATCTTAGTGGCAAGGCAGGTTATGGCATCGCTTTTGCCAGTGGAAGAGCACAGTAGCCAAATCAGTAGCCTATCACCAATGTTTTATTAAAATATAAACTTTTGGAGCAGCAAAACAGTCAACATTTATATTGGATAATTTTTTGTCCAGCTTCTGTGAAAGATTATGTGCGATGCCCATTGAATAAAACATGTCAGTGACTGTAGAAAGCCCGTTTAGAAACATTAAGTTGTTAATAAAAAGACTGCTTATTGTTTTTCATTCATCATTTTGTTTTAAAAATGCATCTTCCACTTTCCTCTGATATATGGGCAATCAGAAGCAATTTCGTTTGTGTTACATTCATTAAAGGGGTTTCCCCTTTATGCCATTTCCCAGGCCAAGGGCTGTACCCATACAAACATACAATACTGTACTCACCGGCAGACCTGGCACTCCCCGGGGCCCATCCTTGCCTGTGTCCCCTGGTGGCCCTCGGGGGCCAGGGGGACCTGGGGGTCCAGGAGGCCCTGGTGGACCTGCCGAACCCTGATCTCCCTATAGAGCAATGCAACAAGTCAAATCATTACATTAAATGGCTTCAAACTTTTAGATAAATAATGAAGACATCAGTAGAGCAATCATTAGAAATTGCTAGTGAAATGAGTAGTCGGTTGGACATCGGTTGGACATGGAAAAACTCCATAGGGAACATGAAGGGAAGTTTGAAACTCTTACTTTAGCATCTCAGATGTTAAGTTAATAACACTGAGTAGTACTTTAGAAATTAATAAATAAATGTACTAACATTTTCTAACTGGTCTATATCTGAAATGTTGTTTAAAATAATTGCTACTTGGAGTATTCCCAATTATAATTTCCCAGTTCAATTAACACATTTGACTACACTAAGCTTTGACAAACAGCAATAGTAAGTGTCAGATTTTCATTAAGATGAATCTAAAACATTCTGAAAATTAATTATTTAGTTACAAGTGGCAATGTATTAAGATCATTACTAAATGTATGCTTCTAGAATTTCCTCTAATATGACAGAATGGGCAGCAGTGTGCTTCTGATAGGTCCAACTAAATGCTGGCATGCAAACTGAGGAATGAACAAGGAGAAGTTGTCAGGTGATAAACCCCTTCGGAGGAAAGAAAGACGAGCAAGGACAGCCACTACCTTAATAAGCCGCCGCTTTATGAGCTGCTGGTCAGCAGAAAGAAAGCCATGATTGATCTTAGGGAAGACCATCTGAGCGAGCAGGTGTGTGAGGTCAAGAAGTCGAAGTTCAGAGGTAAGTGAGGTTGGAGGAGGATGAGGTCCCAGAAGAAAAAGAGGAAGGAGTCAAAGGGCAAAACATAGATTTTGATTAGACGTTGCGTCACAAGACCCAACTAAGCACCTTCATAAATGGGGAGAAATCCACACTTTTCCACCACAGTGGCTTTAGAAGTCTGGACTTAATTTTGGAGCCAGAGCACATAATTACCACCTCAGGGATGCTGGGACGCCACACTGGGCTCGCAGATCCTGGAAAAATGGGGATTCCTCCTCTGCGGAGGCGCTGACATCATCACAGTAGTGCTCAGTGCCAAGCCAGACCCCCGGAGGTGGACACACAGAGAGCTGCATGGTTGACCTTCTGAAGGTAAATTTTTTACGCTGTGTTTTTTAAGTTGGGCAAGTATCTCTGACGCTGTCCATTGGTATTATCTCAAATGATCCATTACTAGAAATACCTAAATATATTGGAGTTGAACTTGTGTGATTGAAATATGGAAATCATACAGTTCAGGAGATACAGTATATTTAGCACTAAATAGCCCACTGAAAATTATACCTTGCATTTAGAGATTTGCGGTGAACCATGGGTATGGGATTTAAAAACATTTTGCCACTTTGGTTTATTGTTGAAAGTTCCTTCCATTCATTCAGCATCAATTAGCAAGACCATGTCTTGGTTAGAAAAAGTACAATTCTGGTCGTAATCAACTACACATTACTGGGTTATAAAAAGCTACCTTGGATTTCAAATGGGGCCCTTGCATTTTACATGAAAAAGAAACCCCTCGGGACTTGGTGGCACTGAGTGGACGATTATGGCCCTGATTAACTACTGTGCCTGGCCCTGGTCTGTCATTGGGGCCAGAAGTAAAGGCTCATTATTTCTCAGTGTGTGTCATCCAGGGGTCAGACTGAGCAGCTAGGCCACACCAACAAACCTTGACAGTCAGGATCTGATTGCTGTGCAAAGCAGCCAGTGTAGGGAGACCAGGCAATCCCTAAAAGGACATACAGCACAAGATTGCTCAACACAGACAAAACATAGAGCTCCAGACACAACACAATCAAAGTTATGAAAACATCCATAACAGCGGAGTAGTCAAGTTATCTGTTCCACATTTCATTGACTTCAACAGACCATGAAAAAGTTAATGGCTTTAAATTGTTTTGTCTCCCCAATATTTAAAAAAAATGTAATAATGGACTTAAATGTTTCATTTATCTCTGTAAGATACTGAAAACCAGTTTGAGGATATTTTAATTACACTGTAATGATTTGTACTACATGCCAACAACATCAAATGTTATTTTGAAGCAATTAACTTTAATGATTGTCTTTATTGAGTGCCAAACACCTGTCAATGCAATTGCCACCCAAAATGATTTGTCAATGGACAAAGTCCAGGTCTTTTTTCGAACCAAATATTTTTTATTTTACCATATCGTACCTTTTTTAATTATACCATATTTAATTTTTATTTACCATATCATGGAATCCAAATGTAACCTATATAATCACTTGATTCCAAATGTACGCAAAGGGTTCAATGTGGCTTGTTTCTCTTTCTCTAGTTGGATCAGTAACACAACTAGACATAGGTTGAGAATGCCAGCAAAGCAAAACATTAAGTTGTTAAGAGTGTTTGTATCAAAGGGGCAAAAAAAATGTCTGGAAATTCAATCAAATATTCAAACCAAATTGCTTTGCTTCGTAACAGCTCTGACACAATCTTGAAAAGTGAACAATGAAGATATGACATGCTTCACTTGTGCTGCCTCTTTGGGCTAGAGTATGTTAGATTCATGAATGATTCGATACATTTGCCGGGAGACAGTGGGACTTAGCATTGATCCCCCACCTTTTACGTGATGCCAGAGGTCTGTGTAAGCTCTCATTATACACTGCTGACTTGGCCAGAGTCTAGCACTGTCAAGCTCATTGACACTATCTGTGTTCAAACCAAATCTCCTTGTTGTGGGAAAATAAATTATCATCTGACTTCAGAGTCAGCCAAAAACTGCAATTTTCTTCAATGCATCAAATCCACTCACATTATATGTGGGACAGTGCACTCGCCACATTGTACTGTGACTGCATTCATGGATATTTGTGACAATGGTAATGACATTGGTGGTTGACTGATATTCCCAACCATTTGCTAATCACTTTTTGTATTTCTCTCTGAATAGGATGTTGAATATTTGGTAGAGTAACATTACCATGTATTTGCCTACAGCAGGATGATTGCAGTTGTAGTAAGCAAAATTACTGATATGGAGAGAATTATCTCCACAATGAGATGGGTGCAGACAGCAGGCTGTTAGCCAGCCTGCTAGTTTAGAGGTGTCTGCCACTATGACAGTCAGTGTAGTCAGCTCAGCTATCCCTATTCAGACCATGTCTGTGCCTCGATCTAGGTCAGGCAAAACTAAACATAGCGGTGTTCACCTTAGCAATCTCACTGGAATAAAGACCTCCTCCATTCCTGTCATTATTGAAAGAAACTGTCATAATATCTCACATCTCAAAATAAGACGACTTAATGTTAGATCCCTCTACTTCCAAGGTAGTCATATTCAATGAACTAATCACTGATTATAACCTTGATGTAATTGGCCTGACTGGAAATGTACTGTGTTAAATGAGGCCTCTCATCTTGGTTAGACTAGTGACCATATCCCTTGCGCATCCCACAAAGGTGGAGGTGTTGATATGATTTAGGACAGCAAATTTCAATTAACGAAAGAAATTAGAGCAGTTTTGTCTTTTGAGCATCTAGTCATGAAATCAATGCAGCCTAATCAATCACTTTTTATAGATACTGTTTACAGGCCTCCCGGCCCTTATGCAGAGTTCCTCAATGATTTCCCTGAATTCCTATCTGACCTCGTAGTCATGGCAGATAATATTAACATTTCTGGTGACTTCAATATTCACATGGAAAAGTCCACAGACCACTCGAAAAGGCTTTCGGAGGCATCATTGACTCAGTGGCTTTTGAACAAACATGTCTCCTGACCGACGCATTGCCACGGTCATACCCTGGATCTAGTTTGGTCCCATAGAATAAATATTGAAAATATTTATTTACAGAAAATACCCGAGCCCTGAAGCAAGCTTCCAGTGAAATTGGAACGGAAATGTCCCTCCACCAACCTGAAAGTCTTCCAACTAGCTTGGAAAGACAGGGCAGTGCAGTATCGAAGTGCCCTCACTGCTTCTCGATCAGCCTACTTTTTTAACCTGATTGAGGAGAATAAAAAAAAAACGAAATGTATTTTTGATATTGTTGCAAAGCAGCATTCCCCAAGTGAGGATGGCCTTCACCTCAGCAGTGATGAATTCATTAACTTCTTCGCCGAAAAGGTCATGATCATTAGAAAGCAAATTACCACAAATTATTTATCCAAAACTCAGTTGTCCTGAGTCTGCACACAACTGCCAGGATTTAGGATCAATGGAGACACTCAAGTTTTTTAATCCCGTATCTCTAGACACATTCCCAAAATAGCCTCAACAACTTCCAGCTGTCTACTGGAAGCAAATTACGGACTCCTCTCTTGAATCTGAATCTACCGAGTTTCAAAATCTTGAATCTACCGAGTTTCAAACTGCCTCTGGAAGCAACATCAGCACAATAACTGTTTGTTGGAAACTCCATGAAATGGGTTTCCATTTGCTGAGCAACCACACACAAACCTAAGATCACTAGGATGGAAACACCACTCCAGCCGGCATTGCGCACGGTGTTCTTACGTGAACAGTTGTTATGCTGACGCTTCTGGAGGCAGTTTGAACTCAGTAGTGAGTGTGTTGCAAATGGGACAGCGGTCCAATTCTGTGCGCTTGTGTGGCCTACCACTTCGCAGCTGAGCCGTTGTTGCTCCTAGACATTTCCACTTCACAATAACAGCACAGTTAACTGGGGCAGCTCTAGCAGGGCAGACATTTGATGAACTGACTTGTTGGAAAGGTGGCATCCTATGACTGTGCCACGTTGAAAGTAAAAATATATATTTTTCTCTATAATACCACCTAGCAATTTGATGAAGTAGACTTTAGCTAGCCCAGATAGGTTCCCAATCTCCCACCCTCATAACTAACAAAAAAATAAACAATTTCAGGCTATCAATCAAGTAGCTAGATTGTCTAATTATCTTAGCCTGTTAAGGATATGGCAGACATACGCCCCCTTTGGAGAGATTGGGTACCCCTAGTAAACTGGAAAAAAAATCTGTCAAAAATTGCTAATATATGCAAATAATGCATATATAATGCATATATGCATATGCATATGCAAAAAATTATTATTGGATAGAAAACACTCTAAAGATTCTAAAACCGTTGGAATTATGTCTGTAAGTATAGCAGAACTCACAGGGCAGGCATTCTTCCAAACTAGTTTTTTGTGGCCATGAAAGTTGGAGCAACTTTGACGTCATGGCCCCCACCCTTCCCAACCAGTTATGATTCTGGGGACACTTTCTATCTCTTCCGCTAGATGTCCTCTTTCAGTAGAGCTTTGAATCGTTCAAATCCCGCGAGAATTGACCCTATGGGAGTGAAATTAGTGCGTGCCACGAGAGAATAGGCTGTGCGTATGGGCGCGAATTGGTCCCAGCCATTCCTTTGTTCCAGCACTCAGGAGAAGGGCAGACGATGGCCGATTGAATTGAAGTTTGTTTTGCGTGTCTAAAACATCATAAAGCTTGCTTCTGCACTTAGTTTGACCTGTTTAGTCGACATATAATATGTAATTTTGAAGTTTTGATGCGCAACTTTTCCGGACCAGAGGACGTTTTGGGTGCATTTCAGCTGATGTTATTAGCAGTAGCTAATACAAAGACGCAAGACTTGAAACCAAACGATGTATTGGGTAAGTATGAAGCCTTCCAGAACATTCTGAACGAAGACCATCGAAGGTAAGGGAATATTTATGCTTAAATCTGTGTTTCTGTTGACTCCAACATTACGTAGAAATGTAGCTTGGAACTGAGCGCTGTCTCAGCATATGGAATAGTGTGCGATTTCTGTAACGTTAAAAATAAATCTAACACAGCGGTTGCATAAAGAAGCAGTGTATCTTTCTAACTACATGTAGAACATGTATATTTAGTCAAAGTTTATGATGTCTATTTACGTTATCTTGCCGCGCTACATAGATTTCCTGCGGACATTTTTGTATAATTTCTGAACGTGAACTCACTGTAAATGGACATTTATGGATATAAATGGCATATTATTGAAAAAAAAAATATGTACTGTGTAACATGTCATATTACTGTCATCTGATGAAGATTTTCAAAAGGTTAGTGAGCGATTTATTTTTTAATCCTGCGTTTGTTGATTGCAAGTTTTGGCTATTCAAATGAGCTGTGTCTGGTGGTGGTTTTACATATATATGTGCTATGTTTTCGCCGTAAAACATTTTAGAAATCTGACTTGCTGGCTAGATGAACAAGGTGTTTATCTTTCATTTGAGCTATTGGACTTGTTAATGTGTGGAGGTTAAATATTTTTAAGAATATTTTTGCGTTCCATGCGCCACCGTTTCAGCTGAACGTGGGAGGGTTGATTCCCAATTGGGAACCAGTATCGTAGACAGGTTAACTGGCATGTAGGCTGGCAAGGTTGGTAGACTTTAGAAAAGCAAGCAGAAACTAAGACTCAAATTCCTTTCAATCTTTTACCCAGATTTTAGCAGAGATGCAGATAACCATATTTTGTTTCTTTAAAACAAGAACCACCAGTCAGGAGGATACAGGCAGCTCAAGAGTTATGCTTAAAATTTTTTTTTTTTTACATAGAATTAAGCATAATGATTATGGCTCTAGATTGCATTAAAAAGCGGTTTCAGGTCTTTGAAAAATTCTAAATTCTCCAACCCCCCAGTAATCCTCATGTACTTTGTGCCCCTCAGATTTTTGGGGTGCATGACACCCCTGGATATCATAGTCTAAGACCAGAATGAATGTCAACTGAATGATTTGTTTTCTGCTATTTAATGAAAGGCATGACCTATTCCTGTAACATAAGCCAATTTTAATTATTAACATCTTAACTCATCAACATGCTTTTTGAAGGAAAGCCTATCATCAATCCAGAATCCTAGATATTTATAAGCTGGGAAATGATCACTGTGGACACCATCCAATGTATGTATGCATAAATCATCAGATACATTTGTATGTGATTTGCAAAATAACATATACTTGGTTTTACCTGCATTAACTACCAATGTCAGTTCAACAAAGGCTTTCTGCAAGGCAATAAAGCCAGACTGAAGCTTTGAAATAGCCTGGTCAGCTATGGGGGCAATAGCATACACAGTAGTACCATCTGCAACAGTACAAGTGAAAGTTACTTTTTTTTTTTACAGATAAAACAATATTGTTAACGTAAAAAGATCCAGACAAAGAATCAATCACTGTATCAAAGGGTGTCCAAAAAAACTGATTTAACACCATCAGTAAATACACACTGCACTCTGTCCGTTAAATCATTTTCAAATCAGCTACATGCCAATTGAAGAAAGCCACTGAATAAGTGATGAGTGATCCACCGTGTCAATAGCCTTAGACAGCTATATAAAAAAGGGCAGCACAGTATTTATTCCTTTCCATACAATTAATAATGTTGTTTAAATCCATAGAGGTAGCAGACATGGTGCTATGACCATGATGAACAGTTAGACTAAATTTAGTTTTTTAAAATGATCTAAGTTGAGTATTTACCAATAATTATAAGATTTTAGCAAGAGAGTTTGAAAATGTGGCGATAATTATTTAGGCCACACAGGTCACCACCTTTATGAAGGGGGAGTATATGGGCCGCATTCTAGACCCTATGGATGGAACCAGAAACCACCTTCAGGTTAAACATGTCCCAAGGACAACTCACCACTTTTAACATTTGGGTTGTTATTTTGAAGAATTAAGTGGTGTCCTACACAGTTTTAGTGTAATTCTATGACTTATTGTCTATTGACTGTTTAGTGATGAGCAAAATGGGAAATTGCTTCTCTGTCATGTTTTCAAGTAGGCTCCCTGAGATGAATAATACAAAAAATGATGGACAGTCGTTTTCAGCAACCTATATAGCATAACCCCTCTGTAGTTTTGATCACATTGGAGCTCCCTGCTACAGTATACAGTATGTTGCTCTGGTTGTCTTTGCAAAAAAAAGTGTTAAAACTACCCTTGGAATCCCATGCAAAAACCGTATTCCTGGAATCTCATATCTTTGGCCCACTACTTCGGCGAGGGAGAAATACAGTCACACAAAGTCACATTCAGAAAATGACAAGAAGGAGCAAACCACATACCCGCGGTCCTTGGTCGCCTTGATCCCCCTGCAAGGGGCAGAAAGAATTTGTCTTGAAATACATCAACCAGACACACACACACACACACACACACAAAGAAAAAAGGAAAAATAATATAGTCAACCTCAAATATTATGGTTGAGAGTAAAATCACTTAAAACAGACTGACGTGAATAGGGTTGAGGGGAATGGGGAGTGTTCATTGATCAGAGTAAAATTAATACATGACCAATCTCACCACACATTTAAGACGTTGCCAATTCTTAGTCAAATTTTTGACTGGCACATTCTCAGACGGTGTACTTTATTTAACTTGGGTGGGTGATTTGACACAGTTGCTGTTTCAACATTGAACAGAAATAGGCTGAAGTTGAACGAGGCCAAACAAAATGCAAGTGTATCCAGTTACCAACTGTCAGTTAGCTACACTAGTATAAACCTCAACTTTTGAATGACCCATTCTGCATTTCTGTTATTTACTGTAAGTGTTGTTCCCTGATCCCATAGGGCGGCGCACAATTGGCTCAGCGTCGTCCGGGTTAGGGGAGGGTTTGGCCGGGGTAGGCCATCATTATAAATAAGTATTCGTTCTTAACTGACTTGCCTAGTTAAATAAAGGTTAAATAAAAATGATCGACAAACTATTTGTTGATGAGGTACATTGAGTTATTAGAGGGGTCTGTCTGACTGAACAGCAAGAATTGATAGTAAACAGAACTTTCATTAAACATGAATACCAGCAACTGTCAGTTAACTATCTCAAAAAAGGAAATAATATATACGCCCTGTTAGAGCCACACGGATGCTTTGCAATGCCTGCTAATCGAGTAAGACAGAGGAAAACCAGAGCAGCCTATTTCCATTGTGTGTGAATTAAGCATGGAACCTCAACCATTTTCATGGCTTTAATATTCCAAAACAAGGCGCATGGGTACATATTGGTCCCCAAGTTCAACAGACTTATAAAGATACAGTGTGGTTATTTCTCATGGTCGGCTGCCATTTTCTGGAGGGATGTTCAGCGACGCATTTAAGCACTTCAGTTCGGGCCCTTGTGTTAAGTAATTAAGTCAGTGGATTTGTAAACGATGTGAATATTTAAATATTCACAACTAAGACTTGAGGTAGGTAGGACTTCAATTTTTAATGGGAACTTTAGAATACCATACAAAACAACATTATTTATGGACACATTTGATTAGGGAATAAAGTAAAGTCATACGTTAATGCTTTTGACCCCAAAATGTATTGTAAGAAAGGGTGGGAAGCCAAGGAATTTAGATCATGTCCATCCACTGCCAGAGAAATCAAAGAAAGTTAGCCCTTGGGAAGTAATACATTAATTATGCATTTAACATATGAATAAAACATAGCTATACACATTTGTTTACCTACCTTGTCACCCTGAAGACCAGGAGGACCCTATTGGGCGGAAAAGCATTCAATTAAAAAAGTAAAACATTTTATACATATTCATAGCATTACAAAAATGTACAGCCAAAGCATGCAAACTAAATGCAGAACAAGGCCATGTGCATAAATCCGCAATATCCAACAAAGTTCTGACAAGTGGTATAGAGAAACTATATATGCTCTTCACAATGGGAACACTTACCTTTCAAAGCAATTGTGTAAAAAGTAAGCTCTACATTCCAAAGTCAGTCATTCAATGTATGAAAAGCTCCTGGGTGGGCCCTGTAAAAGGTAATGGGTGAACAATTGTATTTTAAGGCAGGATGCCTTCGTATTCTCAGGAATAGACCTAATGAGGTCACCCAGTGTTTTTCAACCTGTTTTGTTCCAGGAACTGGCACGCTGGGGTTTCCCTCCTTTGAGCACCACGTACAGTAAAACTGGCATTTAAACTCATAAACTAATAAAATCAGTGTCAGCTCACTAACTGACCAACCGGGCAGTAACATTGTACCTACCGGAGGTTGAGAAACACTGTTCTAATGCAGTCCATGTCATTGATCGTCAGCCCATTGGTCAGTGCTTGATTGAGCTTGTGTGGCTTAATGAACTAATAGAATAGTCAAAAAATTATAAATCCCACCCATCTGATGGAAGGCTAGATCAAACACTATAAGTACTTTTAGTGTTTGATCTAGCCTTCCACAAGATGGGTGGAATTTATAATTTTCAAAAGTATTTGAACCCAGGTCGGCTGACTGTTGTAGTGGAATGCACATGTTGAACATGTTGTTTATCTGGCTCAAGAACATTGGTTGAGTTAAAGGATTGATGTGATTTTGTTGTCAAATAAGTATGTTTGTGGTTTAAAATTAAGGCAGCATCAAGAAAAGCATGACCAGTGAACTGTTCCATAATACCAAATCATCAAAGCTGCATGTTCGCAAGCACTAATGGATTTTGTCCAGACATGGCAAGAGATCTTCAGCTTAAGTATAAACCTCTGAAAAAATATGACTGGTTGTGCACTGACTGTAATAATCTGTAGATTGATTGTATAAAAATGTTGACCTGTGTTTGTGTTCTCACTGGCCCAGAATAGCAAGCCAACAGACACAGACTTTGTGGTGGTACATTAATCACACCAATCGAACAGTCTGGAATGAAAGTGATCCAGAGATATTTCGGCAGCCTCTCTCTTCAATCAACACTGTGCTAAGGAAATAGAGCTCGAACAGGGTCTTCACCCTTTCAGCCCTTCCACACCGTTCTGTTGTATGCAGGGCCCACTCTTATTGGAGTACAGTGATCCCAGTCATTTTGGGTTAGTGGCAGCACCAATCAGATTAATCCCCAATGGTATTGAGAGGGAGGTGCCGGCTCAGGGGAACTGTAGTTTCTCTCACCTGTAGTTTTCCTAGCACAAAGCTTTATAGCTAAGACACACCAGTAGGATTGTCAAATGTTTACTTGGCACCTCTGAACAGAATGTCGGCAGTCACTCTTTTTGTGTTCACACAGCAAAAACCATGGAAGTCGTCAGCTACTCCTAACCAAAAGGTGGCAGTAGCGTTGTTTGGCAATGCAGATGTATTGTGTGTATTGCTTATGGTCTCGATTCCAAGCTATCTGCACTTATGTTGCTATTTGTAGAAAGCCCTTGTTAAAACTTCTTGGATATAGGGGGCGCTATTTTAATTTTTGGATGAAAAACGTTCCCGTTTTAAACAAGATATTTTGTCACGAAAAGATGCTCGACTATGCATATAATTGACAGCTTTGGAAAGAAAACACTCTGACGTTTCCAAAACTGCAAAGATATTGTCTGTGAGTGCCACAGAACTGATGTTACAGGCGAAACCCAGATAAAAATCCAATCAGGAAGTGCCGCATTTTTTTAAACTGCCTCATGCCAATGACTCCTTATATGGCTGTGAAGGAGCTAGGAGTCAGCTTACGTTTTCCACGTTTTCCCCAAGGTGTCTACAGCATTGTGACGTATTTGTAGGCATATCATTGGAAGATTGACCATAAGAGACTACATCTACCAGGTGGTCGCTTGGTGTCCTCCGTTGCAATTATTGCGTAATCTCCAGCTGCAGTATTTTTCCGTTTGCTTCTGATGAGAAGCCAACTGCAACCACTGATAGATTAACGAATAGATATGTGAAAAACACCTTGAGGATTGATTCTAAACAACGTTTGCCATGTTTCTGTCGATATTATGGAGCTAATCTGGAAAAAAGTTTGGCGTTGTAAGTGATTGCATTTTCCGGTCTTTTTCTTAGCCAAACGTGATGAACAAAACGGAGCTATTTTGTCTACACAAATAATCTTTTTGGAAAAAATGAACATTTGTTATCTAACTAAGTCTCGTCATTGAAAACATCCGAAGTTCTTCAAAGGTAAATTATTTTATTTGAATGCTTTTCTTGTTTTTGTGAAAATGTTGCCTGCTGAATACTAGGCTTAATGCTATGCTAGGCTATCAATACTCTTACACAAATGCTTGTGTAGCTTTGGTTGAAAAGCATATTTTGAAAATCTGAGATGACAGTGTTGTTAACAAAAGGCTAAGCTTGTGTTTGAATATATTTATTTCATTTCATTTGCGATTTTCATGAATAGGAAACGTTGCGTTATGGTAATGAGCTTGAGGCTATGATTACGCTCCTGGATACGGGATTGCTCGACGCTAGAGGTTAATACTAACCAGAAAGGTGACAATGAAATTACTATCTAACGAGATTACGAAGAAACAATTTAATTCACTCTCCATTATCCCATACTAGCTAACGTTAGCATATTCACAAGCTATCTAGTTAGCTAGCTAAGGACATGCACTATGTCATGTATTGTCATGTTGTGTCTTTCTGTCCTTTCCTTTCACCCTGTCTCCCTCTGCTGGTCGTACTAGGTTACCGTTTCTGTCCCTCTTTCCCCCAGCTGTTCCTTGTCTTCTCTGACTACCTCATTCACCCCTTTTTCCCACCTGTTCCCTTTTTCCCTCTGATTAGGTCCCTATATCTCTCTCTGTTTCTGCTCCTGTCTTTGTCGGATTCTTGTTTGTGTGTCTCATGCCTGAACCAGACTATCATCGTGTTTGCTGCAACCTTGTCCTGTCCTGTCGGAATCTACCTGTCCATCTGAGCCCACGTGTGTTCATCATTAAAGAAACTCTGTTTGTTAATTCGCTTTTGGGTCCTCATTCACGCACCTGACAGAAGAATCCGACCAAGAATGGACCCAGCGACTTCGGATCCTCTCCACTCAGCCGTCGAGATCCAGGGAGCGATGCTAGGCAGACACGAGCAGGAATTGTCTGCTGCTCGACATGCCGTTGAGACCCTGGCCACCCAAGTCTCCAACCTCACAGAACAGGTTCACCATCTCCGCCTCGATCCACCGGCCACTTCCAGGGCTTTCGAATCTCCGGAGCCCAGAATCAATAACCCGCCGTGTTACTCTGGGGAGCCCACTGAATGCCGCTCGTTCCTCACCCAGTGTGATATTGTGTTTTCTCTCCAGCCCAACACTTACGCCAGGAGCACTGCTCGTGTCGCCTACGTCATATCTCTCCTTACTGGACGGGCTCGTGAGTGGGGCACGGCAATCTGGGAGGCAAGGGCTGAGTGTACTAACCAGTATCAGGACTTTAAGGAGGAGATGATACGGGTTTTTGATCGATCTGTTTTTGGGGAGGAGGCTTCCAGGGCCCTGTCTTCCCTATGTCAAGGCAATCGATCCATAACAGACTACTCTATTGAGTTTCGCACTCTTGCTGCCTCCAGTGGCTGGAACGAGCCGGCTTTGCTCGCTCGTCTTCTGGAGGGTCTCCGCGCAGAGGTAAAGGATGAGATTCTCTCCCGGGAGGTTCCTTCCAGCGTGGATTCCTTGATTGAACTCGCTATTCGCATTGAGCGACGGGTTGATCTTCGTCACCGAGCTCGTGGAAAGGAGCTCGCGTTCTCCGTTGCCCCCCTCTCCGCATCACTACCATCTTCCTCTGCCGGCTCGGGAGCTGAGCCTATGCAGCTGGGAGGTATCCGCATCTCGACTAAGGAGAGGGAACGGAGAATCACCAACCGCCTCTGTCTCTATTGCGGTTCTGCTGGTCATTTTGTCACTTCATGTCCAGTAAAAGCCAGAGCTCATCAGTAAGCGGAGGGCTACTGGTGAGCGCTACTACTCCTGTCTCTCCTTCAAGATCCTGCACTACCTTGTCGGTCCATCTACGCTGGACCGGTTCGTCAGCTTCCTGCAGTGCCTTAATAGACTCTGGGGCGGAGGGCTGTTTTATGGACGAGACCTGGGCTCGGGAACATGACATTCCTCTCAGACAGTTAAGGGAGTCCACGGCCTTGTTCGCCCTGGATGGTAGTCCTCTCCCCAGGATTCAGCGTGAGACGCTACCTTTAACCCTCACTGTTTCTGGTAATCATAGCGAAACCATTTCTTTTTTAATTTTTCGTTCACCTTTTACACCTGTTGTTTTGGGCCATCCCTGGCTAGTTTGTCATAATCCTTCCATTAATTGGTCTAGTAATTCTATCCTCTCCTGGAACGTCTCTTGTCATGTGAAATGTTTAATGTCTGCTATCCCTCCTGTTTCCTCTGTCTCTTCTTCACAGGAGGAGCCTGGTGATTTGACAGGGGTGCCGGAGGAATATCACGATCTGCGCACGGTGTTCAGTCGGTCCAGGGCCACCTCTCTTCCTCCACACCGGTCGTATGATTGTAGTATTGATCTCCTTCCGGGAACCACTCCCCCCCGGGGTAGACTATACTCTCTGTCGGCTCCCGAACGTAAGGCTCTCGAGGATTATTTGTCTGTAGCTCTTGACGCCGGTACCATAGTCCCCTCCTCCTCTCCCGCCGGAGCGGGGTTTTTTTTTGTCAAGAAGAAGGACGGGTCTCTGCGCCCCTGCATAGATTATCGAGGGCTGAATGACATAACAGTGAAGAATCGTTATCCGCTTCCTCTTATGTCTTCAGCCTTCGAGATCCTGCAGGGAGCCAGGTTTTTCACTAAGTTGGACCTTCGTAACGCTTGCCATCTCGTGCGCATCAGGGAGGGGGACGAGTGGAAGACGGCGTTTAACACTCCGTTAGGGCACTTTGAATACCGGGTTCTTCCTTTCGGCCTCGCTAACGCTCCAGCTGTCTTTCAGGCATTAGTCAATGATGTCCTGAGAGACATGCTGAACATCTTTGTTTTCGTTTACCTTGACGATATCCTGATTTTTTCACCGTCACTCCAGATTCATGTTCAGCACGTTCGACGTGTCCTCCAGCGCCTTTTAGAGAATTGTCTTTTTGTGAAGGCTGAGAAGTGCACTTTTCATGCCTCCTCCGTCACATTTCTCGGTTCTGTTATTTCCGCTGAAGGCATTAAGATGGATCCCGCTAAGGTCCAAGCTGTCATTGATTGGCCCGCCCCTAAGTCACGCGTCGAGCTGCAGCGCTTTCTCGGCTTCGCGAACTTCTATCGTCGTTTCATCCGTAATTTCGGTCAGGTGGCAGCTCCTCTCACAGCCCTTACTTCTGTCAAGACGTGCTTTAAGTGGTCCGTTTCCGCCCAGGGAGCTTTTGATCTCCTCAAGAATCGTTTTACATCCGCTCCTATCCTTGTTACACCTGACGTCTCTAGACAGTTCGTTGTCGAGGTTGACGCGTCAGAGGTGGGCGTGGGAGCCATTCTTTCTCAGCGCTCCCTCTCTGACGACAAGGTCCACCCATGCGCGTATTTTTCTCATCGCCTGTCGCCGTCGGAACGTAACTATGATGTGGGAAACCGCGAACTGCTCGCCATCCGGTTAGCCCTAGGCGAATGGCGACAGTGGTTGGAGGGGGCGACCGTTCCTTTTGTCGTTTGGACTGACCATAGGAACCTTGAGTACATCCGTTCTGCCAAACGACTTAATGCGCGTCAGGCGCGTTGGGCGCTGTTTTTCGCTCGTTTCGAGTTCGTGATTTCTTATCGTCCGGGCTCTAAGAACACCAAGCCTGATGCTTTATCTCGTCTCTTCAGTTCTTCAGTAGCCTCCACTGACCCCGAGGGGATTCTCCCTGAGGGGCGTGTTGTCGGGTTGACTGTCTGGGGAATTGAGAGGCAGGTAAAGCAAGCGCCCACTCACACTCCGTCGCCGCGCGCTTGTCCTAGGAACCTTCTTTTCGTTCCCGTTCCTACTCGTCTGGCCGTTCTTCAGTGGGCTCACTCTGCCAAGTTAGCCGGCCACCCTGGCGTTCGGGGTACGCTTGCTTCCATTCGCCAGCGTTTTTGGTGGCCCACCCGGGAGCATGACACGCGTCGTTTCGTGGCTGCTTGTTCGGTCTGCGCGCAGACTAAGTCCGGTAACTCCCCTCCTGCCGGCCGTCTCAGGCCGCTTCCCATTCCCTCTCGACCGTGGTCTCACATCGCCTTAGATTTTGTCACCGGACTGCCTTCGTCAGCGGGGAAGACTGTTATTCTTACGGTTGTCGATAGGTTCTCTAAGGCGGCTCATTTCATTCCCCTTGCTAAGCTTCCTTCTGCTAAAGAGACGGCACAAATCATCATCGAGAATGTTTTCAGAATTCATGGCCTTCCGTCAGACGTCGTTTCGGACAGAGGTCCGCAATTCACGTCTCAATTTTGGAGGGAGTTTTGCCGTTTGATTGGGGCTTCCGTCAGTCTCTCTTCCGGCTTTCACCCCCAGTCTAACGGTCAAGCAGAACGGGCCAATCAGACTATTGGTCGCATCTTACGCAGTCTTTCTTTTCGCAACCCTGCGTCTTGGTCAGAACAGCTCCCCTGGGCAGAATACGCCCACAACTCGCTTCCTTCGTCTGCGACCGGGCTATCTCCTTTTCAGAGTAGCCTCGGGTACCAGCCTCCGCTGTTCTCATCTCAGTTCGCCGAGTCCAGCGTCCCCTCCGCTCAGGCTTTTGTCCAACGCTGCGAGCGCACCTGGAAGAGGGTCAGGTCTGCACTTTGCCGTTATAGGACGCAGACTGTGAGGGCTGCTAATAAGCGTAGAACTAAGAGTCCTAGATATTGTCGCGGTCAGAGAGTTTGGCTCTCCACTCAGAACCTTCCCCTTAAGACGGCTTCTCGCAAGTTGACCCCGCGGTTCATTGGTCCGTTCCGTATTTCTCGGGTCATTAATCCTGTCGCAGTTCGACTTCTTCTTCCGCGATACCTTCGTCGCGTCCACCCGGTCTTCCATGTCTCCTGTATCAAGCCCGTTCTTCGCGCCCCCGCTCGTCTTCCCCCCCCCCCCCCATCCTTGTCGAGGGCGCACCCATCTACAGGGTCCGTAGGATTTTGGACATGCGTCCTCGGGGCCGTGGTCACCAGTACCTCGTAGATTGGGAGGGGTACGGTCCTGAGGAGAGGAGTTGGGTTCCCTCTCGGGACGTGCTGGACCGTGCGCTGATCGAGGATTTCCTCCGTTGCCGCCAGGTTTCCTCCTCGAGTGCGCCAGGAGGCGCTCGGTGAGTGGGAGGGTACTGTCATGTATTGTCATGTTGTGTCTTTCTGTCCTTTCCTTTCACCCTGTCTCCCTCTGCTGGTCGTACTAGGTTACCGTTTCTGTCCCTCTTTCCCCCAGCTGTTCCTTGTCTTCTCTGACTACCTCATTCACCCCTTTTTCCCACCTGTTCCCTTTTTCCCTCTGATTAGGTCCCTATATCTCTCTCTGTTTCTGCTCCTGTCTTTGTCGGATTCTTGTTTGTGTGTCTCATGCCTGAACCAGACTATCATCGTGTTTGCTGCAACCTTGTCCTGTCCTGTCGGAATCTACCTGTCCATCTGAGCCCACGTGTGTTCATCATTAAAGAAACTCTGTTTGTTAATTCGCTTTTGGGTCCTCATTCACGCACCTGACACACTAACTCAGCAGCTAACACAGGCAGCTGTTTCATGGAAATTAGATAATACATTGTGATTTAATTATGTCAATACTAGCTAGAGTGGTTAGCTAGCTTGGAATAACTATTTCGTGTTTTATGCATTGTGTCTGTAATGTAAACTCACTCACTTTTGTACATCGCCTTGGTCCGTACAATTGACCTTATTTTAGCACCCCAAAAACGTAATACTTTCAGATCAACTGTAATGTCAATACCATTGTAAAGCACCTTTCCCACAAAGTCAATGACATGCCCTCCAAGCTGCCCGTTTCTGTATGATTCAAGAAGGCAATGAGCCCTGTCTGGTCTTTTTAAAAATGGCGGGTGGGGAAGAGAAACTAATGCGTGATAGTGAGAAGGAGAGATATCATGTGGAAACATTGCTTTTTTTCACTTGATCTGTCCAACTTATCACATTGCCTCAAAAAAAGAGTTTATATAATGTGTCATTACATACCTATTTGAAGGTTTGTGTTGAATTTGAATCGGGTTTTTAGGGCAGTGCTAAAGTGATCTTCAGAAGTAAACATTGTCTTTTGAGAGTGATGATCGCTTGCAGTGACGACGCAAGAAAATTACTAGGTATCCCCCCCTTACCCCGTCACTGTCCATTTCTTATTTTTAAACGATGAGAGAAGTGCTACACCTGGTGGAGAGATTGTAAGACAGAAATAGTTGCTTTACGCGTGCTGTACATTACGGCATGACACGTCACGATGTAACGGAGGGTCAGTTTTCTCTACTTTTCTCCAAAACTATAGAGCCATTACCATGTCGATCAACGCTTGAATAGAAACATAGTTCACGCCCTAGATTTTGAAGTCAACACAGTTGCTTCAGTCCCATTAGTTTTCTTTGCAGCCTTGTTTGAATGTCGCGGTTGCGCACATTTGTACGGAATGGGGTGAGTTTACGTTACACTTAGCTAGCTACCATACAATAGCCTACATTGCATATGAAGTGTGACTGGTTCATCTATGGATGTACAGAGAAAATGTCCGCCTTTTTTGTTGGCTCCTCTACATGGGGGTTCATGCTCTCTGCTGGCTCAAAGTCAAGTTGTTGGCCACTGACAAGCACTGCAATTATACATTCATGCTTGCTTTTCTGGCCCCTCAAAGAGGCATAATATACAGGGAACATGGGTAGGTATTCTCACGTGAGATCTGTGCATCCAACTATGAGTAATTCAGTCATTTATTGATGTCAGATTTAAGAAAATACAACATTCAGTATTCAAATCTCAAGGCAGAATAATGCAGATGGTCTATGTGCTCAATTAAAATAATTGCCAACATAGAGCACGTTTATCCCCTGGGGAAACAGTGGGAAACACTGGTGTACTGTAGACCCTCAAGCCAGACATACAATACATTTCTGCCCCTGTTATTGTGAAGTGGAAATGTCTAGGAGCAACAACGCCTCAGTCGCAAAGTGGTAAGCCACACAAGCTCACAGCAGAGGACAGCTAAGTGCTGAAGCGCGTAGCGCATAACAATTGTCTGTCCTCGGCTACAACACTCACTACCGAGTTCCAAACTGCCTCTGGAAGCAACGTGAGCACAATAATTGTTCATCTGGATTTGTATGAAGTGGGTTTCCAGCCACACAAGATTAAGATCACCATGTGCAATGCCAAGCGTCGGCTGGAGTGGTGAAGCTCTCGGCAACTGGACTCTGGAGCAGTGGAAATGTGTTCTCTGGAGGTCCGACAGATGAATCTGGGTTAACGGATGCCAGGAACATGCCCGAATGCATAGTGCAAATTGTAAAGTTTGGTGGAGGAGGAATAATGGTCTGGGGATGTTTTTCATGGTTCGGGCTAAGACCCCTTAGTTCCAGTGAAGGGATATTTTACCGCTACAGCATACAATGAGATTCTAGATAATTCTGTGATTCCAATTTTGTGGCAACCGTTTGGGGAAGGCCCTTTCCTGTTTCAGCATGACAATGCCCCCGTGAACAAAGTGAGATCCATACAAAAATGTTTTCTCGAGATCAGTGTGGAAGAACATGGCCTGCCCAGAGGCCTGACCTCAACCCCATCAAACACCTTTGGGATGAATTGGAACACCGAATGTGAGTCAGGCCTAATAGCCCAACATCAGTGCCCAACCTCACTAATGTTCTTGTAGCTGAATGAAAAAAAGTCCCCTCAGCAATGTTCCATTATCTACTGGACAGCCTTCCCAGAAGAGTTGAGGCTGTTATAGCAGCAAAGGGGGGACCAACTGCATATTAATGCCTATGATTTTGGAATGAGATGTTCGAAGAGCAGGTGTCAACATCCTTTTTTAATGTGGTTAATGTGTTAGTAAACAAAAAAAAAATCAGCATTGTTGGCCACACACCTGCTGGCTTTGGTTAGGTCACTGGCACTTTTCAGTCTGAACACATTCACACTAAGACAGCAATCTTTAAACGCCTTGACAAGCCTTATAGTCTTTGTGGATTACACAACCTAACATGAATGTTTTACAATAGTAACACACATGAAACAACCCACAAGATTAAATGTTTTATAGTAAATGTAGTAAGGGAGACTCTGCATTTACAGTAATGCTTAATAGACAAATATCTAACTGATTGAATTTGACAGAATTAAAAAAATATATATAATATTGAGCAATTAATTTCATTTCTGCTTTTAGTGCCATTCATTAGTTCTCTAAAATAGAGATTTACTTTATCTGCTATCATAGGAGCCTTCTTAGCTTATCAAAAGTTGCCCATTCATGGATGTTAATTTCTCTCTAAACTATGTTGAATCACATCATACGTGTCACACACTTTCAAGCGTTACAAATCAAATCAAATTTATGTCACATACACATGGTTAGCAGATGTTAATGCGAGTGCAGCGAAATGCTTGTGCTTCTAGTTCCGACAATGCAGTAATAACCAACGAGTAATCTAACCTTTGGGGAGGAGGTCAGAGAACTGGCCGTGTGTGCCAGGACAACAACCTCTCCCTCAATGTGAGCAAGACAAAGGAGATGATCGTGGACTACAGGAAAAGGCAGGCCGAACAGGGCCCCCATTAACATCGATGGGCTGTAGTGGAGAGGGTCGAGAGTTTCAAGTTCCTTGGTGTCCACATCACCAACGAACTACAGTGCCTTGCGAAAGTATTCGGCCCCCTTGAACTTTGCGACCATTTGCCACATTTCAGGCTTCAAATATAAAGATATAAAACTGTATTTTTTTGTGAAGAATCAACAACAAGTGGGACACAATCATGAAGTGGAACGACATTTATTGGATATTTCAAACTTTAACAAATCAAAAACTGAAAAATTGGGCGTGCAAAATTATTCAGCCCCCTTAAGTTAATACTTTGTAGCGCCACCTTTTGCTGCGGTTACAGCTGTAAGTCGCTTGGGGTATGTCTCTATCAGTTTTGCACATCGAGAGACTGACATTTTTTCCCATTCCTCCTTGCAAAACAGCTCGAGCTCAGTGAGGTTGGATGGAGAGCATTTGTGAACAGCAGTTTTCAGTTCTTTCCACAGATTCTCGATTGGATTCAGGTCTGGACTTTGACTTGGCCATTCTAACACCTGGATATGTTTATTTTTGAACCATTCCATTGTAGATTTTGCTTTATGTTTTGGATCATTGTCTTGTTGGAAGACAAATCTCTGTCCCAGTCTCAGGTCTTTTGCAGACTCCATCAGGTTTTTTCCAGAATGGTCCTGTATTTGGCTCCATCCATCTTCCCATCAATTTTAACCATGTTCCCTGTCCCTGCTGAAGAAAAGCAGGCCCAAACCATGATGCTGCCACCGCCACGTATGACAGTGGGGATGGTGTGTTCAGCTGTGTTGCTTTTACGCCATCTGACCAGAGCACCTTCTTCCACATGTTTGGTGTGTCTCAAAGGTGGCTTGTGGCAAACTTTAAACAACACTTTTTATGAATATCTTTAAGAAATGGCTTTCTTGCCACTCTTCCATAAAGGCCAGATTTGTGCAATATACGACTGATTGTTGTCCTATGGACAGAGTCTCTCACCTCAGCTGTAGATCTCTGCAGTTCATCCAGAGTGATCATGGGCCTCTTGGCTGCATCTCTGATCAGTCTTCTCCTTGTATGAGCTGAAAGTTTAGAGGGACGGCCAGGTCTTGGTAGATTTGTAGTGGTCTGATACTCCTTCCATTTCAATATTATCGCTTGCACAGTGCTCCTTGGGATGTTTAAAGCTTGGGAAATCTTTTTGTATCCAAATCCGGCTTTAAACTTCTTCACAACAGTATCTCGGACCTGCCTGGTGTGTTCCTTGTTCTTCATGATGCTCTCTGCGCTTTTAACGGACCTCTGAGACTATCACAGTGCAGGTGCATTTATACGGAGACTTGATTACACACAAGTGGATTGTATTTATCATCATTAGTCATTTAGGTCAACATTGGATCATTCAGAAATCCTCACTGAACTTCTGGAGAGAGTTTCCTGCACTGAAAGTAAAGGGGCTGAATAATTTTGCACGCCCAATTTTTCAGTTTTTGCTTTGTTAAAAAAGTTAGAAATATCCAATAAATGTCGTTCCACTTCATGATTGTGTCCCACTTGTTGATTCTTCACAAAAAAATACAGGTTTATATCTTTATGTTTGAAGCCTGAAATGTGGCAAAAGGTCGCAAAGTTCAAGGGGGCCGAATACTTTCGCAAGGCACTGTATCATGGTCCAAACATACCAAGACAGTCGTGAAGAGGGCACAACAAAACCTTTTCCCCCTCAGGAGCCTGAAAAGAGTTTGCATGGGTCCCCAGATCTTCAAAAGGTTCTACAGCTGCACCATCGAGAGCATCCTGACCG
This sequence comes from Oncorhynchus mykiss, assembly GCF_013265735.2. Lineage (NCBI taxonomy): Eukaryota > Metazoa > Chordata > Actinopteri > Salmoniformes > Salmonidae > Oncorhynchus > Oncorhynchus mykiss. The sequence continues at coordinate 32,767,365 of NC_048573.1, forward strand.
GTTGCATCACCGCCTGGTATGGCAACTGTTCGGCATCTGACCGTAAGGCGCTACAGGGTAGTGCGTACGGCCCAGTACGTCACTGGGGCCAAGCTTCCTGGCATTCAGGACCTTTATAATATGCGGTGTCAGAGGATAGCCCATAAAATTGTCAGAGAAGGCGATTTGGGCCTGGTCTCGGAGAAGCAGTATATATATCCTTCACGTCTGACAAATTTTTTTTTTGTCCAGTTCGAGTTGAGTAATCGCTGTTCTGATATCCAGAAGCTCTTTGTGGTCATAAGAGATGGTAGCAGCAACACTATGTACAAAATAAGTTATAAACAATGCAAAAAAACACACAAAATAACACAGTTGGTTAGGAGGCCATAAAAACGGCACCCATCTACTCCGGCACGATTATAGCACTGTTGTGTATGCTATTGCCCCACAGCTGATCAGGCTATTTCGGAGCTTCAATCTGCATTTATTGCCTTTGTTGAACTGAAAATAGTACTTAATGCAGGTAAAACCAAGTATATGTAATTTTCCAAACCACAAAAACAATGTATCTGATGATTTATGCATATTGAATGGTGCCCTTACAAATATCTCGGAATCTGTATTGATAATAGGCTTTCCATCAAAAATCATGTTGATGAGTAAGTTGTGAAGTTAAGAAATAAAATAGGCTTATTTTATAGGAACAGGTCATGCCTTTCGTTAAATAGCAGAATACAACAAATTCAGTTGACATTCATTACGGTTTTAGACTATGGCGATATCGTCTATATGTAATGCAGTTGCCACTGTATTGAAGCCACTGGAAGCAGTTTATGATAGCAAACTATATTTTATTACGGGCAACAGTTTCAGCACACATCACTGCACTCTGTATCAGAAGGCAGGCTGGCTCTCTTTGAAGTCTTGTAGATAGATGCATTGCACACTTCTTGTTTATAAAGCCCTATGGTATAAACTACCATCGTACCTCACTTCTCTGTTAACTTACAGATTATACAAGCTATCAGACACGGTCTCAAGGATTAAACCCCCTAGAGTCGATGTCCGCGCTCCAGCGGAAATCTAAATAGCATAATAAAAAGATCCCCATAAAAATATATCAGTTTAAGATAAAGATATCAGTTTGTGCATTGGATGCGTCTCAATTCACGGCATCCACTGATGTTGAAGTTTCGCATCTACGGTGAAAGGTGACAGAGCTAGAGCGATGGTGTCAGGCCATGAGACATCCCGAAAACTGGTCTTCTCACAAAATCTTCGGTAGCGTCTTGACGGTTAAGAAATATAATAATCTATGGAAAAATGACTCACGAAGACGATGGTGTATTCCTTTCTGCTCTAAGACCCCCACAAGCGTCTTGGGACTCGTCTGAAGTCGGTAAAGGTGATCTGCCAACTTCTGTCTGTAGCATCCGAAAAGTTAAGGCAACACTCTAATATGACCCCTGTGTGGAAAGGTGAGACTCTCATGAACATGTACATGTCTGCGTACACGCCAACAGGCCTTGCAAGACTTGTCTGAAGGTCCCCCGGTAACAGTTGAAAAACAGTGGAAGTACTGTATACAGTATATGGACACTCTTTAGTGCCAAAAATAAAGGGTTAAATACACGTAAAAAAATATACAAATGTTTCCCGATCTTTCTTATATCTCTCAGATATACAGTTGAAGTTGGAAGTTTACATACACTTAAGTTGGAGTCATTAAAACTCGTTTTTCAACCACTCCATACATTTCTTGTTAACAAACTATAGTTTTGGCAAATCGGTTAGGACATCTACTTTGTGCATTACACAAGTAATTTTTCCAACAATTGTTTACAGACAGATTATTTCACCTAAAATTCACTGTATTCCAGTGGGTCAGAAGTTTACATACACTAAGTTGACTGTGCCTTTAAACAGCTTGGACAATTCCAGACAATTATGTCATGGATCTAGAAGCTTCTGATATTGACCTAATTTGAGTCAATTGGAGGTGTACCCTTGGATGTATTTCAAGGCCTACCTTCAAACTCAGTGCCTCTTTGCTTGACATCATGGGAAAATCAAAAGAAATCAGACAAGACCTCAGAAAAAAATTGGTTCATCCTTGGGAGCAATTTCCAAATGCCTGTACCACGTTCATCTGTACAAACAATAGTATGCAAGTATAATCCCCACGGGACCAAGCAGCCGTCATACCACTCAGGAAGAAGACACATTCTGTCTCCTAGAGATGAACGTACTTTGGTGCAAATCAAAAGCAAATCAATCCCAGAACAACAGCAAAGGACCTTGTGAAGATGCTAGAGGAAACAGGTAAAAAAAGTATCTATATCAACAGTAAAACAAGCCCTTAATTGACGTAACCTGAAAAGCCGCTCAGCAAGGAAGAAGCCACTGATCCAAAACCGCCATAAAAAAGCCAGAATAAGGTTTGCAACTGCACATGGGGAACAAAGATGGTACTTTTTGGAGAAATGTCCTCTGGTCTGATGAAACAAAAATAGAACTGTTTGGCCATAATGACCATCGTTATGGTTGGAGGAAAAAGGGGGAGGCTTGCAAGCCTAAGAACACCATCCCAACTGTGAACCACAGGGGTGGCAGCATCATGTTGTGGGGGTGCTTTGCTGCAGGAGGTACTGGTGTACTTCACAAAATAGATGGCATCATGAGGTAGGAAAATGAAGTGGATATATTGAAGCAACAGCTTCTACATTATTTAATGGAATTTTCATATATTCTTACTGTTTACAAATGGACACCCCTTCAAATTAGTGGATTCGGCTATTTCAGCCACAGCTGTTGCTGACTGGTGTATAAAATCGAGCACACAGCCATGTAATCTTCATAGACAAACATTAATAGTAGAATGGCCTTACTGAAGAGCTCAGTGACTTTCAACGAGGCACTGTCATAGGATGCCACCAACAAAGGCTCAGCTTGGAAGTGGTAGGCCACACAAGCTCACAAAAAGGGGCCACTGAGTACTGACAGTCCGACTGACAAATCTGGGTTTGGCAGATGCCAGGATGCCAGGAGAATGCTACCTGCATTCCTAGTTGGCATAGTGCCAACTATAAAGTTTGGTGGAGGACAAATATTGGTCTGGGACAGTTTTCATGGTTTGGGCTAGGCCCCTTAGAAATCTTAACGCTACAGCATACAATGACATTCGAGACAATTCTGTGCAGGGCCTTCCCCAAACAGTTTGGGAAAGGCCCTTGCCTGTTTCAGCATTACAATGCCCCCGTGCACAAAGCAAGGTCCATACAGAAATGTTTTTTTGAGATCGTTGTGGAAGAACTTGACTGGCCTGCAGAGAGCCCTGACCTCAACCCCATCGAACAAGCCAGGCCTATTCGTCCAACATCAGTGCCCAACCTCTCTAAAGCTCTTGTGGCTGAACAGAAGCAAGTCCCCGCAGCAATGTTCCAACATCTAGTGAAAATAATGGTCCACCACCCAAAGGACATCCAGCCAACTTGACACAACTGTGGGAAGCATTGGAGTAAACATGGGCCAGCATCCCTGTGGAATGCTTTTGACACCTTGTAGAGTCCATGCCCCGACGAATTGAGGCTGTTCTGAGGGCAAAAGGGGGGTCCATCTCAATATTAGGAAGGTGCTCCTAATGTTTTGTACAATTATTAAAGTAGCCAAAAGTTTAGTATTTGGTCCAATTTACCTTGCACACAATTACTACATCAAGAATGTCACCCTAAACTTGTTGCATTTGCAGTTTGCAATTGCAAATAGGTTTGGTTGTGTTTCGGATTATGTTCTGCCCTATAGAAACTATTGCAATTTCATATGAAACATTGGTCTCAAATCCAAAATGCTGGAAAATAGAGCCAAATTTTAAATGTTAGCTTCACTGTCCACATACATACGGATACGGTGTTAACTGTATGCAATTATGTAGACTCAGCCATATCATGCTGAGCTATCAGAAATGGCAAGTGGCGCAGAGACTTTTTAAGGTCTGTAAAGTGTTATATTAAGGTTGTCCATTCCATACTAATCAAATGGTTGAACCGCATGATGGTGTCAAAGTCGATATTAAATAATTTGCTGAAAAACAAGAGCTGCTATGGGGCACAACGGGAAGAACAGACAGACATCTTAAAGGCCAAACTTAATGTTGTCACACTGCCGGGAGCTTTCCTAAGTCAGAGCTTCCTTTGTGAACAGAAATAAATGCTGTCATGTCAAATACAGGTTTACTTTATTTTGACAAGCACAGCCAGAGGACATACATTGTTATGTATTCGAGTCTGTTTGTGACTGTTTATTACACTAGAGTGATTCGAATATTTACTAAATATTCCTGCTTTCACAAACAGACACCCACAAATGTATTATTTGTGACATACAATACACACATGCAAACAGGCCTCATACACACACCTTTTTGACATTAAACCTGTCTTCTCTTGAGATTAAAGTCACATTTACAGTTTTACTGCAAGATATTAATATGCCACGTTGATGTTTGTTCTTCAAATTCTGTATTTTATTGGCTCTGTGGCTGTGTACACTAAGGGTAAGGAATACTTTGGGTAATTTTGTAATTTTGGTGAATGTGACTGGCCTGCACAGAGCCCTTTAACAGTTTAGCCTGTCAATCAATCACTGTGGGTGGGATTGTCAGGGAGTCACAGAGTTGGTAGGGTTTCAGACCTGTCAATCAATCACTGTGGGTTGGAATTTGAGGGAAGGTGGTAGATTAGTAATCTAGTCCGAAAAACTAGTCTAGTCTACTCTTTCAATTTAGTTTATTGTGTCAAAAACCTAATAAAAAATTGCAGGAAATGTGTTTAAAAAAACTCTAAAATGTTCAGGCACGCATGAGTAGACACAGGAATGATTGAAGAATGAAGTAAGTGTGAAACATAGAAAAGCAGCCGTAGACTACTCCATTAATAAGATGGCGCCGGAGAGAATGGTTGCCGTTTCAAGGGCTTTAAACCAACCGTGCTATTTTCTTCGTTTTTTTGCATTTTTTAAAACTTATTTTGTACTTAATGTTGCTGCTTCCATCTCTTATGACCAAAAATAACAGCGATTACTCACCTTGAACTGGACAAATAATTTCTCTTTAATGAGTCAGATGAGAGGGACTTACTCCAGACACCCAAACAGGCCCTCATCCCCGTCATTCGCAGGAGAAAGAGATGGAAAAGATATTGCGGAAAGAGATCAGGGTGCCTTGTGAGGATCCGCCGACGAGTGGCTAATCTGCCCTTGCCATCCGTACTACTGGCCAACGTACAATCGCTAGGAAAATTAATTGGACGACCTAAAAGCATGTGTTTCCTCCCAACGGGACATTAAAAAACGTAATATCTTATATCACCGAGTCGTGGCTGATCGACGACATGAATAACATACAGCTGTTGGGTTATACACTGCACTGGCAGGATAGAACAGCAGCCTCTGGTAAGACAAGCGGTGACGGTCTACGTATATCTGTAAACATCAGCTGGTGCACGATATCTAAGGTTTTGCTCACCTGAGGTAGAGTATCTCATGATAAGCTGTAGACCACACTATCTACCGAGAGAGTTTTCATCTGTATCTTTTTTTGCTGTCTTAAATACCACCATAGACCGATGCTGGCACTAAGACCGCACTCAATGAGCTGTATACCGCCATAAGCAAAAAGGAAAACGCTCATTCAGAGGCGGCGCTCCTAGTGGCCCGGGGACTTCATTGCAGGGAAACTTAAATATGTTTTAACAAATTTCTACCAGCATGTTAAAATGTGCAACCAGAGGGAAAAAACACACACAGAGACGCTTACAAATCTCTCCCTCGCCCTCCATTTGGCAAAGGAAATGTATATCCTCCTGATTCCTGCTTACAAGCAAAAATTAAAGCAGGAAGCACCAGTGACTAGATAAATAAAAAAGTGGTCAGATGAAGCAGATTCTAAGCTACAGGACTGTTTTGCTAGCAAAGACTGGAATGTTATGGGATTCTTTCCTGATGGCATTGAAGAGTACACCACATCAGTCACTGGCTTCATCAGTAACTGCATCGATGACGTCGTCTCCACAGTGACTGTACGTAAATACCCCAAACAGAAGTCATGGATTACAGGCAACATCCGCACTGAGCTATAGTGTAGAGCTGCCGCTTTCAAGGAGCGTAACTCAAAGACGGAAGCTTATAAGAACCCCCACTATTCCCTCCGATGAACCATCAAACAGGCAAAGCATCAATACACGACTAAGATCGAATCATACTACACCGGCTCCACTCGTTGGATGTGGCAGGGCTTGCAAACCATTGCAGACTACAAAGGCAAGCACAGCCGAGAGCTGCCCAGTGACACGAGCCTACCAGACGAGCTAAATTAATTATATGCTAGCTTCGAGGCAAGTAACACTGAAAATTGCATGAGAGCACCAGCTAATCCGGACAACTGTGTGATCACACTCTCCGCAGCCGATGTGAATAAGACCTTTAAACAGGTCAACATTCACAAGGTCGCAGGGCCAGACGGATTACCAGGACGTGTACTCCGAGCATGCGCTGACCAACTAGCAAGTGTCTTCACTGACATTTTAAACCTCTCCCTGTCCGAGTCTGTAATACATATATGTTTCAAGCAGACCACCATAGTTCCTGTGTCCCAGAACGCCAAGGTAGCCTGTCTAAATGACTACCGTCCCATAGCCATGAAATGCTTTGAAAGGCTGGTCATGGCTCACATCAACCATCATCCCAGACACCCTGGACCCACTTATATTCATACACTGCCCCAACAGATGCACAGATGACGCAATTGTTACTGCATTCTGCTAAGGAACCTGGGACTGAACACTTCCCTCTACAACTGGGTCGTTGACTTCCTGATGGGCCTCCTTCAGGTGGTGAGGTTAGGCAACAACACATCCACCACGCTGACCTTCAACACAGGGGCACCTCAGGGGTGCATGCTTAGTCCCCTCCTGTACACTCACAACTGCATGGTAGGCTTGATCACCGACAACGGTGAAAGCCTATAGGGAGGAGGTCAGAGACCTGGCATTGTGGTGACAGGACAGCAATCTCCCCCTCAAAGTCAGCAAGACAAAGGAGTTGATCGTAGACTACAGGAAACAGAGGGCCGAGCATGCTGCCATTCACATTGACGGGGCTGTAGTGGAGTAGGTCGAGCTTCAAGTTCCTCGGTGTCCACATCACTAAGGATCTATCATGGTCCACACACACCAACAGTCGTGAAGAGGGCATGACAATGCCTCTTCCCCCTCAGGAGGCTGAAAAGATTTGGCATGGGCCCTCAGATCCTCAATGTTCTACAGCTGCACCATTCGGAGCATCTTGACTGGCTGCATCACGACTTGATACGGTAACTGCTGGGCATCCGTCTGCAAGGGGCTACAGAGGCTAGTGCGTACGGCCCAGTACACCACAAGAACTCTATACCAGACGGTGTCAGAGGAAGGCCCTATAAATTGTCAAAGACTCCAGCCACCCAAGTCATAGACTGTTCTCTCTGCTACTGCACGGCAAGCAGTGCCGTAAGTACCGTAAGTCTGGAACCAACAGGAACAGCTTCTACCCCCAAGCCATAAGACTGGTAAATAGTTAGTTACATAGTTAACCAAAGGGGAGTATGTGATGCCGTGGAGCTGAGCAGACGTTGACAAACAGAGCTCTTCAAAGTTATTCCATTATTACCTAAATAACAACATTGAAACAATATTCCAACATCGGCTGATAAATTGTCAAGTACTTACCTTCCCAAAGAGCCATGGACCTCCGGCCGAGAGGCAAGAATGACAACCAAAACGTTGTTGATTCCCAATATAACGATAATGCTACAGTTAGCAAGATTAGCATTAGCCCTCATAACTAAGACAACAGTTCCAGACATGCTTGCTACTCTCCTCTGGGAAATTCAGGATGGTAAATTGACAAGAAATAGTCTGAACTCCATTCTTCCATTCACGATGAATGATCTCCTTTTGAGAACGACTGAGGCTGAGTTGCGCATTAGCACAGTTGAAGATACCATCACTCGACATGACCAGGTTCTGATGCAACTGCAGAAAGACAATGCCAACCTCAAAATCTAGGTAGTCCAGATGGAGAACCAGAGCAGACGTAGCAATATCCGTGTGGTGGGATTGAAAGAGGACAGCGAGGGTCGTGACCCGGTCCGTTTCTTCACTCAATGGATCCCGGATGACCTAGGCATAATTAACTTCACTAAGCCGTTGGAAATCGAACACGCCCACAGAACACCAGCACCTGAAACCCCGGCCAGATGGGCCCCCACGGGCTGTCCTGATCAGGCTCCCCCTTTTCCAGGACAAAGAGAAGATACTGCAACTCGCAAGAGTCAAAGGGGACATCACCATCGATGGCAAGAGGGTCAGCCTTTTCCCGGATATGAGCGCGGATTTCGCCAGACGTCGCAAGCAGTTCAGACCTGCCGCCAAAGCACTGAAGGAGAAGAACATCACCGGCTACCTCATCCACCCTGCACGGATGAAAGTTCAGTACAAAGGCCGAAGCCATCTCTTCAACACACCGGGAGAAGTGTTCACTTTTCTCAAAGAACTGAACAGCGTCTGAATCAGGATGGTCTCTCTGGGGGATAAGATGAAGTTTGTTTTGTTTTTTCTTATCCGTGCTGTCCTGGGACTGAACGGCTGATATCTTCTTGGAATTTGGATCCGTTTACCCTGCTATCCGGTCGCTATAATTGATTTGTACATTTTCAACGAACCGTTTTATCCCCGGGATGAGTTCTATTACATTTACAGGAGAGTATATATTGGTTTTAGTCAATATCCACTGGGCGAAGCAAATTATTGGGCTTAGACCCACTGCTTTCCCCCCCATGTATGTTTTTCCTCTACTGAAAAGAGATTCAAGTAGCCCTTACTGTGGGCAGTAAATATTCAGCCATAAATGTCTATTCACAACATTTGTTTTCAACTTAGAGAGCTCGTAGGTTTTAGTTTACGCCAAGGTTTAACTAGTAAGAGCAAGATGGAAAGCAAGCAACAACGCATCTCTACAAGTGTATTCATGTTTGATTGTTGAGATTGTGGTTTTAGTCTGACAATCGGGGTGGGTGGGGTTTGTTTTTCTATGTTTGTTGTTTCCTTCCTAAAGAGACACATAGGTCACTTCAGTGTTCAAACTAAAGTTGAAACATTACCTGACTATTTACATATGAGAGATTTCCATTCAGTTATATATTTGAAACCAAACCTATGCTTAATTTACTCAAATATGTCACATTCAACGTTAAAGGTCTTAACAGCCCGATTAAGAGGAAAATAGTCTAAACATACCTTAAGAAATGAAAGGCTGACATTGTGTTTTTACAAGAAACACTTTTTACAGCCACAAGAAATTGAACTAGGACAAGTTTTTGTGTCCTCTTTTAACTCCAAAGCAAGAGGAACTGCAATTTTGATAAGTAGACACATCCCCTTCTGTGTCAACAACACCATCTCTGATCCCTCGGGCAGGTTTGTTTTGGTGCAGGGGCATATGTTTTTGGAGTCTTGGACCCTATTGAATATTTATGCTCCTAACTTTGATGACCATATGTTTATTCCGAATGTCTTCCTTCAGGTCGCTCAAGCACCACCAGGATGGCTACTGGCTGGAGGAGATTTAAATGTTTGTTTTAGAAACAGTTCTTGATATGTCCTCTGATAAACCCTTACTTCTTACCAAAGCCGGTAAGCTCACCATGTCATTCATGAAAGATCTTAATTTCCTAGACATCTGGAGACAGGTACACCCACGGGATAGGGACTACTCTTTTTATTCACACCCACACAACACAACACACACACACACACACACACGCATAGATAACTTTTTACTATCGACCCAACTGTTTCATAGAGTGTTAGATATCGAGTATCTCTCCAGATTGCTTAGTGACCATTCTCCTCTGGTATTATCAATCTCCATTCCTACCAAGGTAAATGGCGCATATAGATAAGGACAAAATTCTACACTCCTGAATCAACCTGAATTTTGTGAATTCATCAAAGAGCAGATCAACATTTTTACTTTGACAAACAAACCCTCTGCTCCTGACAGTTTCATTATTTGGGACACATTGAAAGCCTATCTGAGGGGACAGATCATTTCCTATACTAAAGGGTTGAAGAGAAAACACGGTGCAGAACTGAATGTCGTTGAATCTGAAATCTTGACAAAAGGCCCGACTAAAGATCTATACAGGCTTTTGGTAAAATAAAAAACTGAAATATAATACTCTGAACACAAGCTGAGAAGGCCATCACTAAATCAAAACAGTGTTACTATGAGCTTGGAGAGAAAGCACACAAAGTATTGGCATGGGAACTGAAAGCACGGGAAAGTAAGAAGACAATTAATGCTATAGAAACTCTTACTAATGAGATATCTTTCGACCCTACTGAAATGAATGATACTTTTAAGAAATACTACGAAGACCTCTACACTTCCCAATCAGGCGATGATCTATCAGAGATCAACTCCTTTCTCAGTCAGAGGACGACAGAGAGCACCTGAGTGAACAGTTCTCAGTTCCTGAATTGTTGGAGGCCATTAAATCCCTTCCTTCTAATAAATCTCCTGGGGAGGATGGCTTCCCTCCAGTTCTATAAAGAATTTAGGGAGCGGTTGGTCCCCTACCTTATGGAGGTACTTAAAAAAGCCGGGGAGGACAACTGCTTTCCAGAGTCTTTCTCTCAAGCAGTGATTTCTGTAATCCACAAGAAAGAGAAAAACCAGCTAAAGTGCGCCTTCTATAGACCAATCTCTCTCCTTAACAGATTGTAAACTGGTCACCAAGATGCTATCTAAGAGACTGGAGTCATGTCTTCCCCTGTTGGTCAAACCAGATCAGATTGGTTTCATAATTAATAGATTGTCCTCCAATAATCTCAGAAGGTTCTTTGATATAATTCACCTTGCTAACAAAAACAAAATACCTAGTGTCGCAGTCTCCCTCGACGCTGAAAAGCCCTTTGATAGGGTTGAATGGCCATACCTCTTTCGCGTCTTGGAAAAGTTTGGTTTAGGTACCGTGTTTGTAAAATAGACAAAATCACTCAACAAATCTCCTAAAGCTATGATTGCTACCAATGAGATTACTTCCTCCTCTTTCCCTCTCTATAGGGGGAACAGACAAGGTTGCCCAATTAGCCACCACCTCTGTGCCCTCGCCATCGAACCGTTGGCTGAGGCTATTAGAACGTGCCCTGACATACCTTGCTTTTAGGTGGGCCCCCATTCCCATAAATTATCACTCTTTGTGGAGGACTTTATCTTATTTCTAACGAACACAGAACATTCCCTCTCTCACTTGCAGATCCTACTACAGTGTTATAGTTCTTTCTCTGGATATAAGGTCAATTTTGATAAGCGAAATCTTACCGTTGTCTGTCTTTGACCACCATACCATCAAGCACAAGTTTCCTTTCAGATGGTTGCCTATGGGCTTCACATATTTGGGCATAATGGTGGATGGTAACCTGGAGAACCTCTGTAAACTCAATCTGGCCAGCTTGTTGCAAAAGGTGGAGGGTGAACCTGTGTAAATGAATGGACATGCCTCTCACTCTACTGGGTAGAATAATGTAATTAAAATGAATGTCCTGCCCAGATTTCTATATTTGTTTCAATCTCTCCCTATGCCTGTGCCCGCAGGATTATTTTCCTCTCTCGACAAGCTGACCAGATGGTTTATCTGGCACGGCAAAACCCCTAGGGTTGGCCTGGATAAACTGACCCTCGATTACGGTCAAGGTGGCTTAAACCTCCCCAATTTTAGAATGTACAGACCCGGAGGTCTGTCTACTGGGCTGCAGAGTCTAGGTTTCTGGCTCAGAGGTTTGACAATGGTCCCTCTCCCTCATGGTTGAACATTGAAAAGTTTGAGGTAAATGATGACACTGGGGCAGAATTGTTTTAAAAATTGGACAGAAATTGTATAAAAATCATCACAGACAACCCTTTAATCATACATTCTGTCCTGGCATGGTGCAAACTACATGAGCTGTTCAGACGAGAGGGATTTATTTCCCCTAAAACCCCTTTATGGAACAATAGATTGATTCCTATGTTTTTCCAGAATAGTAACTTTAGACCATGTTCTGATAAGGGTATCGCTCTTCTGGAACATTGTTATGAGGAGGGAGTTCTTATGTCTTTTGATCAGCTGAAACAGAAATACCACTTGCCTAACAGGGACTTCTGTAGCTACCTACAACTACTACAATTTATTAGGGTGACTCTCAAGGGACAATGGAACCTACCTAAGATGTCACCTATTGAACAACTTTGCCACGCAGACCAACCACTGTTCAAGACCATTTCCCTTGTTTACGATGCTCTTATGTCACGACTAACACTGCCTGAGCTAGATAAACCCCGACTTAGATGGGAAAAAGATCTGGGTATTAATCTTGATGAGGGTCTATGGAGTGACCTATGCAGGGATGGTGTTACTACCACATTGAACTCCAGAAACAGACTGATCCAGTTTAATTTCCTCCATCAGCTCAAAATCACCCCATGTCGACTGCACAAGTTCAACCCTGATAACTCCTCCCTATGTTTTAGATGTGGCTCAGATGAAGGAGCATTCCTCCATTCCACTTGGCACTGTTCAGAACTACACGGATTCTGGAAGGGGTACGTGATACCATATTCTCAATTCACGGGGTTGCATTCCCTTTAGACCCGGAGGTCTGTCTACTGGGTAACTTTTTTAAACTCCAATCTTAGGCAAAGCCATACTATAAAGCTGACAGAAATATTGCTAGCGATTGCCAAGAAATGTATTGCCTTGAAATGGAAATTGGATTCCCCCTGCCAGTTGCAATGTGGCTATTGAAAGTTAATAGTTGTTTCCCACTGGAGAAAATCACTTACTGCTTGAGGAATAGGTTAGTATTCTTTGTTTTCTTTATTGTTTTGGTTAGAGCAGGGTGTGAGTGATGTATGTGTTTTTGTACTGTCTAGGGGTTTTGTAGGTTTATGGGGTCGTTTACTATCTAGGTGTTTATGCATGTCTATGGTTGCCTAGATTGGTTCTCAATTAGAGGCAGCTGTTTATCGTTGTCTCTAATTGGGAACCATATTTAGGCAGCCATCTTCGGGTATTTTGTGGGTTATTGTCTATGTCTAGTTGCCTCTGTCTGCACTAGTATTATAGCGTTTGGGTTGTTGTTTTGTATAGTTTGTTAAGTGTTCTTCGTCTTTATTAAAATGATGTATTCATCTCCTCCATACGACGAACGTGACAACTATGTGGAGAATCTCCACTCACATCACATTGATTGAATCTCAATATAATCTTCACATAATGTTTCACACGTAATGTATAATATGTAGCCTACGGCAGATGACCATATGATCCAATGTCTCATTTTTTATTTAACTTTTTATCATAATATATACAAACATACATAAGTTATTTTTTTATTACGCTTGTCTGTTAGTCACTTTGTCAAATTGTTGTCTAATATATTTTCACTTTTGTTTTGAATGTTCTTAATTGGAAAATGCAACAACAAAATGCAAAAAAAAGTGTTAACCAAACCCGAACAATCTGCATTGACCCTTTTGCACTAACGTTTTTGACTCATCACATACACTGCTGCTACTGTTTATTATGTATTCCTAGTTATATGTACATACTGTTTATCTACCTCAATTACCTCGTACCCTGGACATCAACTCGGTACCCCTCACACTACCAAGTTATCATTCATTACTCATTGTGTATTTATTATTACTTGTAATATTATGAGTTGTTACTTTTCTATTATTTCTCTATTTTTTCTCACTGCATTACTGGGAAGGGCCTATAAGTAAGCATTTCACTGTTAGTCTACACCTTTTGTTTATGTGACGAATAACATTTTATTTTGAATTTCATTTCAATTAAAAGTTCAAATTCGCTAGTCAGAAAATTCTGTATAGCCTTTTCTCGCTAGAATGAACGATATGCATCTTCTAGTGATCTATCACAAAGTGAGCGATGAGGGGAAGCACTGATGGTTTGTCAGTCTGCTGTCTGTCTGTCCCACCTATCAGTACCCATGGTATTTTGTGCGCTGTGGTTGACTACAGTCAAATTTCATTTCACAGAGGAGGGAGAGTTGGATGCACTGAGAGTAGGATGCACTTCATCATCTACTGTGCGTAAATGTATACGTCACATGTAATGGGATGAGTTGAAATCCACATAATTATTGTTTTGTGGCACATTCATTTATTTTCATTCATTTATTGAACTTTTAACCCTCACACTACAAATATATTTTACATACATGGATTACCAAATGGGCTCGTTGTGACATCATGGCCCATTCCTCCTGACAGAACTGGTATAACTGAGTCAGGTTTGTAGGCCTCCGTGCTCGCACACGCATTTTCAGTTCTGCACACAAATTTCCTGTAGGATTAAGGTCAGGGCTTTGTGATGGCTACTCCAATACCTTGACTTTGTTGTCCTTAAGCCATTTTGCCACAACTTTGGAAGTATTGTCATTGTCCATTTGGAAGACCCATTTGCGACCTATCTTTAACTGATGTCTTGAGATGTTGCTTCAATATATCCACATAATTGTCCTGCCTCATGATGCCATCTATTTTGTGAAGTACACCAGTCCCTCCTGCAGCAAATCACCCCCACAACATGATGATGCCACCCCCGTGCTTCACAGTTGGGATGGTGTTCTTAGGCTTGCAAGTCCCCCCCCTTTTCTTCCAAACATAACGATGGGCATTATGGCCAAACAGTTTTATTCTTGTTTCATCAGACCAGAGAACATTTCTCCAAAAAGTACGATCTTTGTCCCCATATGCAGTTGCAAACCGTAGTCTGGCTTTTTCTATTGCAGTTTTGGAGCAGTGGCTTTCCTTGCTGAGCAGCCTTTCAGGTTATATTGATATAGGACTGGTTTTACTGTGGATATAGATACTTTTGTACTGGTTTCCTCCAGCATCTTCACAAGGTCCTTTGCTGTTGTTCTGGGATTGATTTGCACTTTTCGCACCAAAGTACGTTCATCTCTAGGAGACAGAACGAGTCTTCTTCCTGAGTGGTATGACGACCGTGTGGTCCCATGGTGTTTATACTTGCGCACTATGGTTTGTACAGTTGAACGTGGTACCTTCAGGTGTTTGGAAATTGCTCCCAAGGATGAACCAGACTTGTGGAAGTCTACAATTTTCTTTCGAGGTCTTGGCTGATTTCTTTTGATTTTCCTATGATGTCAAGCAAAGAGGCACTGAGTCTGAAGGTCGGCATTGAAATACATCCACAGGTACACTTCCAATTGACTCAAATGATGTCAATTAGCCTATCAGTAGCTTCTAAAGCCATGACATTTTCTGGATTTGTCCAAGCTGTTTAAAGGCACAGTCAATTTAGTGTATGTAAACTTCTGACCCACTGGAATTGTGATACAGTGAATTATAAGTGAAATAATCTGTCTGTCTTGTTGGGAAAATTACTTTTGTCATGCACACAGTGGATGTCCTAACCAACTTGCCAAAAATATAGTTTGTTAACAAGACATTTGTGGAGTGGTTGAAATGAGTTTTAAGGAGTTTTAATGACTCCAACCTAAGTGTATGTAAACTTCCGACTTCAATTGTACATAAGACATTTATAGTTCCAGTATACAAACCTGAAAATGTGGCCATTTCATTTTAAGGTTGAATAAATACTGTTACAATCATTTGTAAGATAGCCTAAAGTTAAGGCTATTTACTGTATTACTAAATACCAAATATCAACATATAGGACATAACACATGGATAGTTTAATTTTAGCCATTGGCTTAATCCTATACTTGAACTTTTATTTTTGGTTTACTTGGAGATGTGAATCCAACTGTGGCATAACTTCTTCAAGGTTAGGAGTGTTTGTCACAAATTAAGTGGTAAACTGTCACCAAATCACCCAAGAATGAGAGTTCTTTCGAACAGGAAAGTGTTTGTTTCCCTGTCCTGGTCCACCCAGGCCGTAGGCGAGGTCAAGGATAGCAGGGTTCGGTACACGAATCGGGTTCTCGGGAGGTCCAGGTCCAAACGCCAACAGGTAAGTCCAAAACAATCCAGTTTATACACGGTAAATCCAGCCAATCTCTATTGTCTCTTTCTCTATTGTTCATAGATCCTTCCAGCACTCTCTCTCCCTCTTCCTGGGTTTTCTTGACCCTTTATCTGTGGTCGGCTCCACCTTCTGAGGGTTCCCCTTGCTTCTGGGACTTGTAGTTTTGGCGGTCGGACATTTTGTGATCTGTAGTTCTGACAGGGGTGGCCATTTTAGTGATCGGGCAGAGCCCGTTTATTAGTTCTGCTCTCACATATCTGCCATTTATCACTCGACCCCCTTCTTTGCCACACATCTCTCCCCCTAGATCCGACCCCCTAGGTCGGGCTACCGCAGCAAAATATGCGTGCATGCGGGATAACCCATCCACGTTTCCCATTTCCTTCCTTGCTCTGTGTTTCAAGTCAAAATGAAATGGTTGGAGACTCAAAAACCACCGCATCACCCGAGCGTTCTTCTCTTTAGCCCTATGCATCCAGGTGAGTGGGGCATGGTCACTGATGAGGGTGAAGTGGCGCCCCAGCAGGTAGTATTTCAGGCTTTCTAGGGCCCACTTTACTGCCAGCGCCTCTTTCTCAACGACTGAGTAGTTGGTTTCCCATGGTTCCAGCTTCCTGCTTAAAAACAGGATGGGGTGTTCCACCCCTTCTACCTCTTGGGATAGCACTGCTCCCAAGCCGACCTCTGAGGCATCCGTCTGAACCACAAACTCTCTCTCAAAGTCTGGTACCACCAGCACTGGATTACAGCAGAGAGCCTCCTGTAATGTCCTAAATGCTTTGGTGGCCCTTTCATCCCATTTGACCATGTTTGGCACTCTGGCTCTAGTCATGTCGGTAAGTGGGGCGGCCACTGTGGCATAACTTGGGATGAACTTCCGGTAGTAACCGGTCAGCCCTAGGAAGGCTCGAACCTGCTTCTTATTTACTGGTTTCGGCCATTCTCTAATTGCCTTCACCTTCTTACGTTGGGGTTTGATTAACCTTCTTCCCACAGTGTATCCCAGATACTCTGTTTCCTCTAACCCCACATAACACTTGGTAGGGTTTGCCGTGAGCCCTGCCTTTCTAAGGGCGTCTAACACTGCCTGTACCCGGGTTAAGTGGGATTCCCAATCTGGGCTGTAGATCCCCACGTCATCTAAATAAGCTGTGGCGTATGCTTTGTGCGGTTTTGGGACTTTGTCCATGAGCCATTGAAAGGTGGCTGGGGCCCCGTGTAAGCCGACTGGAATGACAGTGTATTGAAACAAACCGTCAGGGGTTGCAAAGGCTGTATTTTCTTTGGCCCTGGGGGTCAGAGGAATTTGCCAGTACCCTTTTGTCAGATCAAGGGTCATAATGTACCGAGCATTACCAATTTTCTCCAGTAGTTCATCTACTCGGGGCATGGGGTAGGCATCAAACTTGGAGATTTCATTTACCTTCCGAAAGTCGTTACAGAACCGCAAAGACCCATCGGGCTTGGAGACCATCACAATTGGGCTAGACCACTCACTATGTAACTCTTCGATCACTCCAGCTGTCAACATTTTCTCCTTCTCTGCTCTAATCGTGGCCTGTCGAGCCTCGGGTACCCGATATGGCCTCATACTCACTTTTCTCCCTGGTAGGGAAACGATATCATGAGCCGTAACCTCAGTTCGGCCAGGTACCTCTGAAAACACATCTCTGTTTTTCTGGATCAGGGTCTTTACTTCCTGTACTTGTGCTGGGGACAGAGTGGGTGAAATATTTACTTTGGCTGTCTCCTGAGTGTGTGTGGGGTATGTGACCATTAGTGTTTCTCTCTCTCTCCATGCTTTTAACAGGTTTATGTGATAAATCTGTTCCTGGGGCCGTTGACCTGGCTGTCGAATCCGATAATTGACTTCTCCTATTCTCTCAAGTACTTCATATGGTCCTTTCCATGTGGCTAGTAGTTTACACTCTACCGTGGGGATCAGCACTAACACCTTATCTCCCGGTTGAAATTCCCTCAGGGTAGCCTGCCGGTTATATGTGTGCTGCTGGTGCTCCTGTGCTTGTCTCATGTGCTCTCTGACGATGGGCATGACTGTGGCTATCCTGTCTTGCATTGCCGTGACGCGCTCTATGACACTAGTATACGGGGTGGATTGGTGCTCCCAGGTTTCCCGGGCGATGTCTAAGATTCCCCGGGGATGCCTCCCATATACCAGCTCAAAGGGAGAAAACCAGCGAGGCTTGAGGAACCTCTCTAATAGCAAACATCAGATACGGCAACATGCAATCCCAGTTTTTCCCATCCTTATCGATTACCATCCTGAGCATTGACTTTAGGGTCCGGTTGAATCTCTCAACCAGCCCGTCCGTCTGAGGATGGTAAACCGATGTCCTCAACTGTTTCACCTGCCACAGTTTACAAAGGTCCGCCATAAGGCGGGACATAAAGGGGGTCCCCTGGTCGGTAAGGATCTCCTTTGGAACCCCTACCCTGGTGAACAAGAGCACTAATTCCTTTGCAATATTTTTGGAAGCCATCGTCCGAAGGGGAATGGCTTCTGGGTAGCGAGTGGCATAATCTAGAATGACCAGAATGTATTGGTGCCCTCTGGTGGATTTGGGTAGTGGGCCCACTAAATCCATCGCTATCCTCTCAAATGGCGTTTCGATTATGGGGAGTGGCACTAATGGGCTTCTAACAGCTGGTTGGGGAGCTGTTAACTGGCACTCTCCACAATGCCGAGCCACTTCAGCTTGAATTCCTGGCCAGTAAAACCTCCTTACAATCCGGTCTCGGGTTTTATCGATACCAAGGTGTCCACCCAGAATGTGCCCATGAGCTAGATTCTGTACTGTCCTCTGGTACCGAGTGGGAACCAAAAACTGTTCCACCACATCAACCCCTATTTTCGAGACTCTGTACACCAAACCCTTTTTCATGATAAAGTGGGGAAAACTATTAGGCATCATCCCAACATTTATGGGAGTACCATCTACGACCTGCACATCTGCTCTGGCTTGTTGCAGGGTTGGATCCTGGTTTTGGGCCGTCCCGAAATTAGTCAAGGACCCTGCCAGGTCTGCTGGTTCTAGATCATCGTCCTCTGGATTCAGATCGACCCCAGCCCCACTAGTACCGGGCTGTTCGTTATCAGCGAGGTTTGCCACTTCATCCTCCTCCTCCCCTACTAGCACCTGTGATGTTGTCCCCTGGGAGACCTCTTTTCTTGGCTTTGGTTGAAGGCCCATGCTTCTTCCTGCTTGGTCAGGGTTGTTGGCTTCTCAAATATGCCATTCTTGTGGCCTAACTTCGCAAAGTTAGGAAAGTCTCTACCCAATATTACATCATATGGCATCTTTGGGACCACGCCGACCCTATAATCCAGCAGACCGTCCTCTGTTTGTATGCTCACTAAGGCCGTGGGGTATAGAAGGGTATCCCCATGAATACATGTAACACTGATATCCTGTCTTGTATCCAGTTTATGTTTCGGCACTAGGCTTGCAACGACCAGGGTTAGCATACTGCCGGAATCCAGCAGTGCTTCAACCTCTTCCCCTTCAACCTTCACCCTGCACATATGTTTGTTTCTTGATCTTTCAAGTACAGTGGTTACAACAGGACATGCATACCGTATATCGTCTTCATTTTCACAGAGGTTACATTGCATTGGCTCTTCTTTAATAGGGCAGTAGACTGCAATATGTCCCGGTTGATTACAATTGTAACAGATAATAGGGGTTCGGGGGGGGGGAGACCCCCTCGACACCCAGTCCCGGTTTCCGTTTTTTCCCTTAGTGTCTTGGCCTGATTCTGATTCTTTCCTCATGGCCCTACGCTGCTCTCTTCCACCTCTATATGTTGGGACAGCCTTACCCTGTCCGCTGGTTCGCCCAGGCCTGGGGAACGGGAATCTTTCCTCCTGTGCCTGCACAGCTGTTCCTGCCGTACAATACCATTCAACCAGGCCCACGAGATGGTCAGCGGAAAGTACCTCGTTCTGGCCAACCCATCGTCTCACTTCTTGGGGTAGACCTCGCTGAAACTGGTTGAGTACGATGGTCTCGACGATCTCGGCGGATGACCGGGTCTCTGGTCGCAACCATTTCCGTGCCAGGTGAATCAAGTCGAACATCTGTGTTCGTGGGGGTTGTCCCGGTCGGTAGGACCACTGGTGGAAGCGGTGTGCCCTCACGGTATCGGTCACTCCCAGTCTAGTCAGGATCTCTCCCGTTAGTTTATCGTAATCCTGTGCAACTTTCAACTCCAGGTCGAAATACGCTTTTTGAGCATCTCCTGCCAGGTATGGTGCCAGAAGCCCTGCCCATTCTTCTTTCGGCCACTTCTCACTCTCTGCCGTCCTTTCGAAGGTGGTAAGATATGCTTCCACATCATCCTGTGCTGTCATTTTTTTAAGAAAATGATTCTCTGGGTATCTGCAGCTGGTAATTGAGCCCCAATTTGGTCCGCTAGCCCCTTTAGGCCTTCTCTTAACTCCCGGGTGTTTCTCTCTTGCTCTTTTCTGAGCAGCTGGTTGGTGCGGTGCTGGACCTGTAACGTGTCCTGATACATTCGCATTGCATCCTGATGAGCTATTTGTTGAGCTCTAGTTGCCTCTTGTTGGGTGGCCGCCGCTTGTAAAAGGGCCTGTATGGCTCCCTCCATACTCATTCTCCTGAGAAACTGTCCTAACCAAACAAAGCCACAAAAAAAAACCTGACTCACCTTTGGAGGGCTAACTGAACATTTTTTCCTTTTTCTTCTACCTAACCAGTGGTATGGTTAGTCCTTACCCGCATTCTCCACCACGTGTGGCATAACTTTTTCAAGGTTAGGAGCTTTTGTCACAAATTAAGTGGTAAACTGTCACTAAATCACCCAAGAATGAGAGTTCTTTCGAACAGGACAGTACCTGTGTGTTTGTTTCCCTGTCCTGGTCCACCCAGGCCATAGGCGAGGTCAGGGTTCGGTACACGAATCGGGTTCTCGGTAGGTCCAGGTCCAAACGCCAACAGGTAAGTCCAAAACAATCCAGTTCATACACGGTAAATCCAGCCAATCTCTATTGTCTCTTTCTCTATTGTTCATAGATCCTTCCAGCACTCTCTCTCCCTCTTCCTGGGTTTTCTTGACCCTTTATCCGGTGGGTCGGCTCCACCTTCTGAGTGTTCCCCTTGCTTCTGGGACTTGTAGTTTTGGCGGTCTGCCATTTTGTGATCTGTAGTTCTGACAGGGGTGGCCATTTTAGTGATCGGGCAGAGCCCGTTTATTAGTTCTGCTCTCACATATCTGCCATTTATCACTCGACCCCCTTCTTTGCCACGCCAACATATAATGTGTTAACTTGTTACACTATTTACAGTATTACAAAAGTGATCTTGAATTGTGTTTGGTTGTCAACACAACCAAATACCAACATTTGAAGGAGATTTGTGTAACTAAGTCTGACTTTAATTAGTTTGTCTACAAATTGATAATTCATATGTTGGATTCATGTCTCCATCTCAACCAAGAATCAAAGTCAAAGAATAGGACTAAGTCAAATGAAACTTTACTTCAAGTACATTTAAAGTTCGATTTGATTTAGTTTTTTCTTTAACTTTGATTTTTGGTTGCGATAGAGACGTGAATCCAACATGTCGATTATTAATTTATAGAAAATCTGGAATTAAAACCAGACCAAGTCAGTGGCACAGATGGAAATAGAAGAGTCATCTCTTCAAATGTTGATATTTGGTTGTGTTGACAACCAAACACAATTCAATATTCAGTTTGTCTAAAAGTTGATAAATTGGGTTGAAGTCTCCATCTCAACCAAAAATGGTAGTTAAAGAATAGGACTACATCTAATCTAATTTTAAATGCACTTTAAATAATGTTTGACTTTATTTTGTCCTATTCTTTAATACATAGTAATGATTAACTTGAAGATTACATTTGAAATCAACCAAAGCTTGAAACCCAAGGCCTATAGGCCTACCATTGTCTATTTTCAGTTGAACCCTGGGTTGAATTGAAATAATAGCTATTGATGACTTTGCAAATGCTATATAGGCCAAGATAATACAATTTATGATATATGACGTAAAAAATATGGTTACATTTCATTTGCTTTGTGAAACCTACACTGGAATGATTTTGAAAAAGCAACAGTGAATATATTTATTTATTAAGAGATATCTGAAGAATAATTATCACGATAGCACAATGATAGTAGTCTGGGCTTGGTTAAAATCCTGGATGGGAGACAAAATTAATTGCTTTAGTGTAGATAGATCAACTTCCAGTAGGAGGTGCTGCAGAATATTGAGTGTTCAAATCTACAATATTAGTATAAAATCTAGGTGGGTGGTGATGGTTAATATAGAAGAGACGGTTGGTTCGAGACAGAGTTTTATGTTATGGTTCCTGTTAAATGGTGTGCACACTTCGTGACGTGAGCTTTTAAAATGCTTTAAGATGCTCTAAGATTACCCTTTAAAAAATTAGGAAGGGTACAAACACAGTGAACAACCCTGGAGAGTTACCTACAGAGGTCTGGAATCAAGTCACATGACTTAGACTCGAGTCTGACTCAAGTCAGTGACCAATTGTTTGACTTCAGACTTGACTTGGACTTGGAGCATCAAGACTCGGGACTCGACTTTGACTTGAGACTGATGACTTTAAATAACAAGTAACATTTTGTCACTCATTTTGTGGCAATGTCCATGCATCCAGAGACAGTAGCCGCAGCATCGCACTTGCACAATTTTCTTTTGCAACAGATTGGCTAGAGAAACGCACACTCTGACCTCTGATTGGACCATCAATCTTGGTGAGCTAGCCAACAGATTGCTGATTTGCTGTACAGCTATAGGATTGGGTGCAGAGAGGCTATAAGATTGTAAGGAGAGAGGATTGCCATAAATAAATATGCAGCTCCAAATAATTTGTAAACTCACCAGCAATGTGGCAACTAGCAACAATTACTAGCATAGGCCTACTGGGCTTGTGGTATATCAAAATTACATACTTATGAATCATGCATTTGGAATTTGTTGTTAAAATCAATTACTACATTATCAAAATATGTTGTAGATATGTTGTAGGCAAAAAAATGTAAGGACTGTCTGGTAGCCTCAATAAATAGACAAACATTTGTCATTGCATTTATAGATTTTTTTTTACTTGACTTGACTTGAAAAAACTTGACTTGCACGACTTGGAGACCCGACCAGTTCTACTTGGGACTCAACTTGAGACTCAGACCTTGTGATTAGCTTGTGACTCTAATAATAGTGACTTGGTCCCACCCCAAAAACTGCCTTTTCATCAGCAGATTGGACATTACTGGCTTCACTTTAAGAAACATTGTTGGACCATTTAACAGCATGTGTTTGCAAGGATTTTTCTCAGATCTACAGTGATACAGTGCCCCAATGTATGATCCAACATTAATAACACATTATTAAGTAAACCCTTTCACAATCTTATTCCATAGTCTATCTTTGTCCATATCCATCTGAATGTTGACTTAATTACACTGAGTGTACAACAAATTAAGAACACCTGCTCTTTCCATGACATAGACTGACCAAATGAATCCAAGTGAAAGCTGTGATTCCTTATTGATAAACCCACTTCAATCAAATAAAATAAAAAATGTTAGCACATTTTATTGGTGTCACATGTGCTCTGGCCTCTAGGTCACCAGGCTGCTCGTTATGGCCCACAACTGTCACCTGCGCATCATCAGACTCACGTGGACTCCATCACTTCCCTGATTACCTTCCTTATATATGTCACTCCCTTTGGTTCCTTCCCCAGGCGTTATTGTTTGTGTTCCTGGATCATGTCTGTGCGTTGTTTGTGTTACATGTTGGTTTCATTTATTTATTAAAACACTCACTCCCTGAACACACATCGTTACAATTGGTCACATACAAATATTTAGCAGATGTTATAGCGGGTGTAACGAAAAGCTTGCATTCCTAGCTCCAACAGTGCAGTAGTATCTAACAATTCACAACAATACACACATATCTCAAAGTAAAATAATGGAATTAAGAAATATATAAATATTAGCAATGATGAGCAATGTCGGAGTGTCATAGACTGGAATACAGTAAAATATAGTATATATACAGTCCATTCGGAAAGTATTCAGACCCCTGGACATTTTCCACATTTTGTGACATTACAGCCTTATTCTAAAATGGATTAAATAACATACAATCTTAAACAATTTACACACAATACCCCATAATGAGAAAGCAAAAAAAAAGTTTATTTTTTTTGCAAATACATAAAAATAATAAAAAAAACAGAAATACATAAGTATTCAAACCATTTACTATGAGACTCGAAATTGAGCTCAGGTGCATCCTGTTTCCATTGATCATCCTTGAGATGTTTCTACAACTTGAGTCCATCTGTGGTAAATTCAATTGATTGGACATGGTTTGTAAAGGCACACCTGTCTATATAAGGTTCCACAGTTGACGGTGCACGTCAGAGCAAAAACCAAACCATAAGGTCGAAGGAATTGTCCGTAGAGCTCCAAGACAGCATTTGTGTCGAGGCACAGATCTGGGGAAGGGTACCAAAACATTTCTGCAGCATTGAAGGTCCCTAAGAACCCAGTGGCTTCTTTCATTCTTAAATGGAAAATGTTCTAGAGCTGGCCACCTGGCAAAACTGAGCAATCAGGGGAGAAGGGCCTTGGTCAGGGAGGTGACCAAGAACCTGATAGTCACTGACAGAGCTCCAGAGTTCTTCTGTGGAGATGAGAGAACCTTCCAGAAGGACAAGCATATCTGCAGGACTCCACCAAACAGGCCTTTATGGCAGAGTGGCCAGATGGAAGCCACTCCTCAGTAAAAGGCACATGACAGCCCACTTGGAGTTTGCCAAAAGGTTGAGAGCTTCAAGTTCCTTGGTGTCCACATCACCAACAAACGAATATGGTCCAAGCACACCATGATAGTCGTAAAGTGGGCAAAACCTATTCCCCGTCGGGAGACTGAAAAGATTTGTCATTGGTCCTCAGATCCTCAAAAGGTTCTACAACTGCACCATCGAGAGCATCACTGCGAATGGCCCAGTACGTCACTGGGGCCAAGCTTCCTGCCATCCAGGACCTCTATACCAGGTGGTGTCAGAGGAAGGCCCTAAAAATGGTCAGACTCCAGCCACCCTAGTCATAGACTGTTCTTCCTGCTACCACCACACAGCAAGCGGTACCGGGGTGCCAAGTCTAGGTCCAAGAGGCTTCTAAAACAGCTTCTACCCCCAAGCCATAAAACTCCTGAACATCTAGTCAAATGGCTACCCAGACTATTCGCATTGCCCCCCTCCCCTCTCCACACCACTGCCACTCTCTGTTGTCATCTTTGCATAGTCACTTTAATTAACTCTACCTACATGTACATACTACCTCAACTAACCAGTGTCCCCGCACATTGACTCTGTACCGGAACTCCCCTGTATATATTGTTATTTTTTACTGCTGCTCTTTAATTACTTGCTACTTTTATCTCGGTTAGGGGCTCGTAAGTAAGCTGTTGTATTTGGTGCATGTGACTAATACAATTTGATTTGATCTTTATGAAATGAATAAAACAGTATGTAAACATTATTAAAGTGACCAGTGATTCCATGTCTTTGTACATAGGGCAGTAGCCTCTAAGGTGCAAGGTTGAGTAACCGGCTAGTGACAGTGATTAAGTTCAGGGCAAGGTATTGGGTGGAGACCACCTTGTGTTGGCTATTTAACAGTCGATGATGGCTTTGAGACAGAAGCTCTTTTTCTCTTGGTCCCAGCTTTGATGCACCTGTACTGACCTTGCCTTCTGGATGATAGCGGGGTGGACAAGCCATGGCTCGGGTGGTTGATGTCCTTGATTATCTTTTTGGCCTTCCTGTGACATTGAGTGCTGTAGGTGTCCTGGACGGCAGGCAGTGGGCCCCGGTGATGCGTTGGGCAGACCACACCCCCCTCTGGAGAGCCCTGCGGTTGCGGGCAGTGCAGTTGCCGTATCAGGTGATGGATGCTCTCGATTGTGCATCTGTAAAACGTTGTGAGGGTCTTAAGAGTCCAAGACTAATTTCTTCAGCCTCATAAGGTTGAAGAGGCACTGTTGCGCCTTCTTCACCACACTGCCTGTGTGGGTGGACCATTTGATTGTCAGTGATGTGTATGCAGAGGAACTTGTACACAGAAGAGCACCTTCTCCACTGCAGTTCCGTCGATGTGGATGGGGGCGTGCTCCCTCTGCTGTCCCCTGAAGTCCACAATCAGCCCCTTCGTTTTGTTGACATTGAGGGAGAGGTTATTTTCCTGGCACCACTCCACCAGAGCCCTCACCTCCTCCCTGTAGACTCTCGTCATTGTTGGTAATCATTGTTGGTTGTGTCGTCTGCAAACTTTATCAATGTGTTGGAGGCATGGGTGAACAGGGAGTACAGGAGGGGGCTGAGCACTCTTGTGGGGCCCCTGTGTTGAGGATCAGCGAAGTGAAGGTGTTGTTTCCTTCCATCCAAAATTATATACAAAAACCTCTGTCAATTGTTTCAACTGGTTGCTGCCAAACTACTCTTTCCTTGTCTGAGCGAGTCAGAAAATGCTTTTCTAATCTCTCTTGAAGACAAGAAAATGTCCTACTTTGCATTCCCTATAATAAACTATTACCACCTAATAAACAATGATCTACTTACAAGATCTACAGTATGTAGATAATTAAGGAGAGGAGTGGGGGAAGCATAGTGAATCTCTTTTCCATGTTTTAATGCTTTATCAGCATAAATGAAATCTGTCCTAACAATTTCTGGGTTTGCAATGAATGCATCAGGGTCCATTTTGTTCAGAACACTGGGTACATATTAACCAATGTTTCAAGGGAGCTTATCAAATATGCATAGAGATGTGTTCTCTGCAAGCCAGGGGTAGGCATAATGAATGAGAAACCACGTGAGATCCCCGAATGACATTATTTTAAAACCTGCTACTTATATTTATTTTCTAAGCAGGATTTTTTACCATCAATATCCTTTTTCTGTCTAAATAAAAGTTAAATCAATTTAAATATCTCCTTTCATCCCCTTTAAACATGGGACTGCAAAGACACCAGCCATTCCATACTGGAATCCCGGCTGTCCACAGTGACTTTGTCAACATTTGACAGCAGCATACTACCCTGCATCCCACTGCTGGCTTGCTTCTGAAGCTAAGCAGGGTTGGTCCTGGTCAGTCCCTGGATGGGACACCAGATTCTGCTGGAAGTGGTGTTGGAGGGCCAGTAGGAGGCACCCTTTCCTCTAATCTAAAGATAATGTCCCAGGGCAGTGATTGTGTAGGGTGCCGTCTTTCGGATGGGATGTTAAACGGGTATCCTGACTCTCTGTGGTCACTAAAGATCCCATGGCACTTATAGTAAGAGTAGGGGTGTTAACCCCAGTGTCCTGGCTAAGTTCCCAATCTGGCCCTCATACCATCATGGTCACCTAATCATCCCCAGCTTACAATTGGCTCAATCATCCTTCCTCCTCTCCTCTGTAACAATTCCCCAGGTTGTTGCTGTAAATTAGAATATGTTCTCAGTCAATTTCCCAGCGGATTAACTTACTACTTTTATGGCTTGTTCGGCACATGTTATTTTTACCTATTCAAATCGCCTTTCCCTCCCAACTCCATAAATTATTTTAACAGAGCACACGCCTGTTTGACCCTATTACCACTTCTGCCCCTGTACTGTCAGATGACATTAACCGCAGGGCTCTCCAAAGGGTGATGCCCTGCAGGACATCTACAGCACCTGGTGATCAAGAAGATCTTCAAGAATCTCAGTCAGACGAGCGACGGCCTATTCACTCCGCTACCATCTAGAAGCCGGAGAGAGTACCGGTGCATCAAAGTCAAAGCTAGGACTGAGAGACTGATAAACAGCACCTATGAACCTTAGACACTGTCACTAGCCAGCTACCACCTACAGTGACCGTTTGTAGTGTATGGTGGCAGATTGTGGTAAATTGTGTCATTCATTGCACAACACTATCACAAGGGGGAGTTAGAACGCTGCTCTATCGGTAGTCTAAACTGTTGCACAAATTGCTATATTTTCCTAAATCAATGGAGGTGTGAATATTTCAGTCCGAGAGTCTCTTCTCTGGCACTGGAGTCCTGCATCAGGCAACAACCAAAAAATAGCTGGCAGTGCCCCTGGAGTTAAGAGAGAACTTGGGTAAATACAATGCTGCAATTACACTTGACCTGTGGTCTGATGATTTAAAAAAAATAGACATGGTGGTCTTTTGGTTTCTCTCCCTCTAAAAACATAAATAAATAACTCTAATTAACAAACAGTCTTTATTTACCACAGTGTGAAAGAGTGATAGCCCCTGAAACACATAGTCCTTTTCTGATGTGAAGAAGAAACGGAATGAAAGAGTTCAATGAAGATTTGTCAGCATAAAGCTAAATGATTCACTCATTGGTGGCTTTGCATCTAAATAAGTACCAACATCCTTTCTGATCATCTTTAATAAAACGTAAACTCTTTGATGTTTCCTTTGTGTCCTACCAATTATTATTGGATTATTCACCATGGCAACCAAGGGTTGGCTTTTGTGGAGATCAGACCGTTTTCATTAGCAGGGATATTTGTGCGTTTTTGACCAGATGTAAGTCAGAACAAATACTTATTTCACTTTTATAATATTCCTGTTGCTATTGTTATATGTAAATACAATAAATGTGTATGTAGAGGGGTAACTGAGGGGTAAATGTAGAGGGGTAAATGTGTATGTAGAGGGGTAACTGAGGGGTAAATGCAGAGGGGTAAATGTGTATGTAGAGGGGTAACTGAGGGGTAAAGGTAGAGGGGTAAATGTGTATGTAGAGGGGTAACTTTCTTCACCAGTTCTCTTACCATTTTGTACAATTGTGTGAATAGCCTACCAGTTGGTGTAACTGTAATGTTAATTCCGTTGAGAGCAATTATGATGTGTTATTTTTCTCTTATTGTCAATTGTGTATAGAGATTGTTGACATTAGTGTTTAATGTAATATTGTTTGTTGGATTTACATTGTAGTCATTTTCTGTTTCTTTTATCCTGTTTCCCTCTGTACACAGATGACATGTATACTCTGGTTCATCATTAAACTCCTAGACTGGGCTTCTGTGCCTGTCATCACTCTTTGACCAGAGTGCAGTCTGGTATCTGTTTACTCCCAGTGGCCTATCCACATATTAGAGAGCACCAGACTCGTTTTAAATAATGTAACTTATTTTGAACGAAAGCCTGGAAGGAGTATGTCACTCAGCCCTATGCTGTTCCTGCTTCTATTGCCTATTCTCATTGTTCTTGGTTTACAGTAGTGATGGACAGCTGGAGGCATTTTGAAAACATGTTTTCAAACAATTGTTTTTCAAAAGTGTGAACTCTGCATTCATTCAATACGTTGTAATACAAAAGAAGCCATCCACCCATGATGGGCTATTATCAGGACAATAGACTCTTGCCAAGAAGGAGATCAAGAAGGAGGGTAAAAGGAGGGTAGGGGATTATTGTATTTAAATACACTGCACAGTAGCCTAATAAACATGCCTTTTTTTAATCAAATTCAATAACATATTTCTAACACGGTAGATGCTGTGTTTTTGGTTGATATTAAATAATAATATTAAAAACAGTCAAATGTATTCACAAATTCAATCGCTTTAGCTGACATGTTGCGGTTTATTCATTGTTTAATTATTTAAAGCTCCTTTCCCTTCTCTGTGCTGGAGTTCTTTTAAGAATACAAAATAAGCCTTTCACCTTTGATGGGCTATAGCAGGATAATAGACTCTTGCTTTAAATGTATTCATGGGTGTTTGCGAGTAAATGTATTCATGGGGTTTGCGGGGCATGTCACTTCTCCCATCTCTTTTGCGTAGCCCACCAAATACACTGTTTTCTAACCACATCTGGATGGATCCATTACGAATTACTATGGGACTAAATATCACTCTATAACAGAAATATTGGAATAAAGTAGGCTAATGAAGGCAACAAATTGTTGCTCACTGAAACTCACAAAGTCATCCAATTGTTATAATATGATTAGAAGCAATAGTCTACCCGTGTGTGGTCAATTATTTCAGCACCGTTTTGTGCTGCTCTGAGACAATCATGGGAACTGGTCTTGATAAATCAATGAGATTTTTATTTTCACTGAATCTCCATTTGGGTGTTGGTCCATTAGGGTGTGGAAATGTTAGGATCATTTTGCTCTTCACTTGCAGTCACTCCCGACCATTCACGTCGTACAGCGCCATATTGTCCTAATGGAAACACTGAGGACTACATGGGCTACTGTAAAATGCATTTTAATTTTTTCGTGGAACAGAATCACCATAACATTATTGAAATTAATGAATCAAATTTAAAAAAAATATATATATATCATAGTCTGTTCTAACAAAATAAGGTTTTACAGTCTCTAGTACAGCCCATATTAAAAACAGCCAAATGCATTCCTGAATTCAATCGCTTTAGCTGACATGTTGAGGTTTATTCATTGTTTAAATATTCAAGGCTCTCTTTGTTATTTCATTTTATAACTAAAATACTTGTATGTATTTAAAGACATGGATGACTTGTATGCTGTGTGATGACATGCACAAATGAATGAATGATTGATTGATATACTGTATATTGAAGTTGGCCTGTATGCCAATAAGTAAGTTCCTCTAAAACAGCTACAGAAAACAAGTCTCTTAGGCCTACAGCTCCATGTCATGTAAATAACTTAGCTTCTCAAAGATGCCTTCTCACCCCGCAAGCTGTGCTGCAGTATGACGCAACTTTTAAAGGGATAACCACTGTAGTACTCTACTCTGCACCTTAGAGACTGCTGCCCTATGTACATAGTCATTGAACACTAGTTACTTTTATAATGTTTAAACACTATTTTATTCACTTTATATGTATATACTGTATTCTGGTCATGGCTCATCCTACATAACTACTGCTGTACACACATTTTCTATTAATATACTGTTCATACTGTTTAACTCATTTCCTGCAATTCTATCCATTTTGCCATGGTATTTTGTACTGTGTATTTAAATACTGTGTTCTCGACATAGCTCATTCTAATATTTCTACTACTGTACATTGCATTTTAGTTACACTATTTATACACACCACATGTTTATTTATAGACTGGATTCTTGACATAGCTCACTGTAATATCTACTGCTGTACATATCATTCTTAATATATCTTGTGTAAATTAATCCGGTGTATGTACGTATAGATTGCATTTGGATTACTGTTACTGTGGTATTTGGGTTGTTAATTGGATTCGTTCTGACATTTCTTGATTTTTTTTTGTGTGTGTACTTGTTTGACATTTTACTGCATTGTTAGAAACTAGTAACACAAGCATTTCGCTGCACCCGCTATAACATCTGCTAAACTGTGTGAATGAACTTTGATTTGATTGTCTTCATCTTTAGAAACAAGAGTTTTCCTTCTAGAGGTCGAGTGATTCTGTGATCACTTGGCACATAATGAAGTGAGACACTTATTTTGGGTGCAGGGGGCTAGCAGCAAGAGGGGTTGGTAGTGGGGTATTGCAAACCATGCATCCCGAGATGTCCCCTATTAGAGGAATGTATGGATGAAAATCTGATTTTAATCATACAGTCAGATAAGTTGGGAAAACTGAAAGGTTGATATATAGCGCACACTAATTGTGGTTGAATTTGCTGGATTTGTTAGATTTGCCATTCAGTGGGTACAACACAAAATAACTTTACTTGGAAAATAAAATGTAAGTACTTTGCTCTAATTTGGCATTTCTGATAGCACACACTATATCAACATTACCAGAATGATCTGGTGTTTTATTAGGCGTTACGGTACAGACAATAGGTTGCAATAGTGCATGGTTTCCCTTGATCAATTGATCTGCATCTGTTGAGATGTTTTGTACCTTTGAGCCATACATACCACACCCAGAGAGGCTGTGAAGTCATGTATACTTACAGGAGGTCCTGAAAAAGAATAAACACAAAAGGGCTAAAGTTAATACACTTTTTCCAACATAAACAGTATATTCAAATGTCACTCATTCATATCCCCTCTAGCCTGACGATTAAAAAAAAATGTTCCGCTGCTCTGTTGTTCGCTACATACTTTTGTCTGAGACTGCCATCATTGAAGTAGTTTGTGGTGAAGAGGGGCACGAGGGACGTTGTACAAAACAAAGTCATCAGCAATTGGGTCATCTTTAACCAATCAAAGTATCAAAACCAATGACGGATTTTCAAACCGCCACGTGTGTTCTAGCTCTGGCTCAACCCATCGGTTTCTGGACCAATCAGACATCCCGGAATGTGTTCGCATTCAGTGAAGGGTCGGGGAGGTACTCAGATACAGACTCATTAAGAAACTAACGTCTGTGGGCATGGCATAGCGTTTGGCCAGAGCAAGGAGTGTGGGTAGCCAGGCAATATCCCCTCAGTACATAAGCAGATGTACAGGAAACACTTCCACAGATAACCCAAAATATCTTAAATATACACATTAATTTAAGTATTGCGTACCGGAAGTTGAAATATAAAAGACAGACAAGACATACCCAGTTTCAATACCCACTACATCAAGGCATTATATTTCTGCATAACTGCAAAATCACAGCTTTATTTTTCCCCGAGGCATATAACCCTGGCAGTGTGACAAAATACTTATCCGTAGTATCTACTTTCAACACTGTGGGCCAACAATGACAGGGGATGGGGTGGTCACATGACTTACTTTTGGAGGTGTCTCATGATTTCATTGCTTCAAGGGTTTGCAAGCTTGTTAAATGTCCCCCTTTTTGCGAGGTGATACTTTATTTCTCAATCACTTCTTCTCAAAGGGATCTGCACTATAGCACTTCAGGCTTCACTTCAGAACCCTACAAATCATTATTGGTCTTCGGCTCTTATTAGGGGAGCCCAGCTAAAAAAAAACGGTGGGATCTTTTTTTAATAAGCCTTTTTTCACTGGTCTTCCTTGTGACTGAGGATAAGTATAAAGCGTTCCGGCTGCAATTCAATGACATTGTTTTTTCGATCGTTGAGTAGGGCTACTTATTTTATGGCTTTTTTTGTAAAAGGCGGTATGTTGTTGACTTGGTTCTTGGTTGCATTCCAGCATTAACGTTCAGTCTGCAGTTCAAACAATGAGGGATGGGGCTGGAGAAACATAACCATATTCTACATGAATCAATGGCTGTACATAATTCAATTTCACTCGGAACTGAGATTGAAATCACTAAAATAAAATTTTACGTCATTTTTCCACCATTTCCCATCTACTTTCCCAAGTGTGGGTCTCAAACTTGTAAAACACGTAATGTAATACCGGAATTGTGACATACATAATATTCGGAGTAAATTTTTGACCACTGCAATTATTAATATATATATATATATATATTTTACAGGGAAGTCATACTAGGGTCTATTCTACAGATGAAATTCTACCTCAAACACATACAATATACACTATACAAAATTACAAAATATATTAAGAAAAGCATACACATTTATCAACATATAGAGGTCTCTGATCATGACTCTGAACTGACCCAGGGGGACCATCTAATTTCAGAGAGCTCTGTATGGTGTACACAACTCTGTGGAAACCGAAGGGTTCTCCAATAATTGCTATGCTTTTATCTTGGCCAGGTCGCAGTTGCAAATGAGAACTTGTTCTCAACCAGCCTACCTGGTTAAATAAAGGTTAAATACAATTTTAAAAAATGTAAAAAGCCTGAGACCGGGTTTGGTAATTTGTATGTCTAAAAGTATCAATGATGATAGACACAGGAATTGTCTCCATACATGCTTTGTAGATAAAGACAAGAAAATGCTGCTCCCTCCTTACATTCA
Source organism: Oncorhynchus mykiss (assembly GCF_013265735.2). Taxonomy (NCBI): domain Eukaryota; kingdom Metazoa; phylum Chordata; class Actinopteri; order Salmoniformes; family Salmonidae; genus Oncorhynchus; species Oncorhynchus mykiss. The sequence goes on from NC_048573.1 coordinate 32,801,334, forward strand.
AAGAGGTCCAAACACACTTTTTGATACAAAACACAATGGTGAGTTCTATAAGCATCACCAGTAATAAACATAAGGGCACAATGGAAAACAGCATCTAGTGCAGGGTTCCCCAGCGGGTGGTTTTCTGAGCAAAAAACATTTTGTGTGGAATTTTCATTGTTGAACATTGTTGAACCCGACTGTAAAAACACCAGGAAATCTGCTCCAAGTGATTTTAATTTAATACATCTGTTTCCAAGTATTCCCATGCATAATAGAGAGACACGTGATCATATTATTATGTTTTAGTCAAATATTATATCTGTTTGGGCTTCTTGCGGTCAATTTGCAGTCTACAAATTATTTGAAATTATGTTCTGGCCCACCGACCATCCGCTCCAGAAAGAAATTGTCTCGTCATACTAATCGTCATACTAGTCATTACAAATGCATTTAAATCTGGAATATAGGACCTAGAAAAAAGCATGCATATTTGTTGGTTTGCATTTGGCATTAACTTTAGATTCAATAGTGACCTCTGCATTGCTTGAAAATCTGACTTCAAATGTGAAGAAGCTTGGCCAACCAATGGAGTTGTGGAATACAACGCTGTATCATTTGCATACAAATGAAAATATAGATTTTTGTACAGCATTAACAATGTTATATGTATAGATTATAAACAGTAGTGGGCTGAGTATCAAACCTTGGGGCACCCCTTTATATAACTGAAGGTTGATTTAAATCTATTTAAAAAAAAATGCATTTCACATGGCACCCCAGCCAAACCCTAACGATGCTGGGCCAATTGTGCACCGCCCTATGGGACTCCCAATCACGATCGGTTATGATACAGCCTGGAATCAAACCAGGGTCTGTAGTGACACCTCTCAAGTGACGCCAAATGACCACTTTAATAACCAACAGCTCACATATTTTGGAGACATAGATGCTAAGAGTGCATGAAGCCATAAGAGAAGAGCTTACATAAATAGACAGCCCTCCCCCTTTTTTTCTATAACATCAAAAAATGGCAATAACCTTATCCATAATCAAATTATTCTCTGAGATGACCAGAATGTCGGGGTTAGTGTCATGCACCCAGACATCCAGAAAGTCAAGTTTAGACATCAGGCTTCACACATTTATTTATATGTAACAATCCAAGCTCTCTGTGAGATTTGAAAACAGTAGGAGTATCAATGTGTCACACAAGAGTCAATAAAACTGGATGAGTTAGCCACAAAAGGCTTCCTGATTGGATTCAAAGTTGCAGAGCTAATATAAGAATTCAGGTACATGTGCACAAGATTACTATTGACTTGTAGCCAAATGAATGCTTGAAATAACACTTAAGCATTTTATTTCTGCTGGTTTTCTTTTTGAAAGAAAAAATGGCCAACATGGTCCTAACCGGTCTATTGTTTCAGTCCCTCGGCCTTCAGCTGATGTGGAAAACAGTAAGCAGGTTTTTAATTTTCAAAAAGTCATAGAAGATGCACTATCTGCTATAGATTCTAAGAAATCATTAGGCGCTGACAATCTGGATCCATATTTACTCAAGTGTGCGGCACCTATTATTTTTGGTGGTGTAGTGACACATATTTTTAATCAAACATTTGTTGTAGGAAAGATTCCTAAATCTTGGAAAACAGCTTTAGTTTTACTACTCCTCAAGGGAGGTGATGGTAGTGAATTGGATAATTATCGGCCCATCTCTAAGCTCTCCTGTTTGGCTAAAATTCTAGAGGCAACTACAAACTTTTTTAACTGTTAACAATACTCTTTCTAGTAATCAATCTGGCTTCAGACCTAAACACAGTACTATTACGGCCACTGTATTGTGGTCTGTGGACAACATTCCACACAACACAATTAACAGCCTGATCAACTCTATGCGAAGGAGATGTGTCGCGCTGCATAAGGCAAATGGTGGTCACACCAGATACTGAATGGTTTTCTGATCCACACCCCTATCTTTTTTTTAAAGGTATCTGTAAACAACAGATATATATATATATATATATATATATATATATACACATTGGGGCAAAAAAGTATTTAGTCAGCCACCAATTGTGAAAGTTCTCCCACTTAAAAAGATGAGAGGCCTGTAATTTTTATCATAGGTACACTTCAACTATGACAGACAAAATGAGAAAAAAAATCCCGAAAATCACATTGTAGGATTTTTTATGAATTTATTTGCAAATTACGGTGGAAAATAAGTATTTGGTCAATAACAAAAGTTTATCTCAATACTTTGTTATATACCCTTTGTTGGCAATGACAGAGGTCAAACGTTTTCTGTAAATCTTCACAAGGTTTTCACACACTGTTGCTGGTATTTTGGCCCATTCCTCCATGCAGATCTCCTCTAGAGCAGTGATGTTTTGGGGCTGTTGCTGGGCAACACGGACTTTCAACTCCCTCCAAAGATTTTCTATGGGGTTGAGATCTGGAGACTAGCTAGGCCACTCCAGGACCTTGAAATGCTTCTTACGAAGCCACTCCTTTGTTGCCTGGGCGGTGTGTTTGGGATCATTGTCATGCTGAAAGACCCAGCAACGTTTCATCTTCAATGCCCTTGCTGATGGAAGGAGGTTTTCACTCAAAATCTCACGATACATGGCCCCATTCATTCTTTCCTTTACACAGATCAGTCGTCCTGGTCCCTTTGCAGAAAAACAGCCCCAAAGCATGTTTCCACCCCCATGCTTCACAGTAGGTATGGTGTTCTTTGGATGCAACTCAGCATTCTTTGTCCTCCAAACACAACGAGTTGAGTTTTTACCAAAAAGTTATATTTTGGTTTCATCTGACCATATGACATTATCCCAATCTTCTTCTGTATCATCCAAATGCTCTCTAGCAAACTTCAGACGGGCCTGGACATGTACTGGCTTAAGCAGGGGGACACGTTTGGCACTGCAGGATTTGAGTCCCTGGCGGCGTAGTGTGTTACTGATGGTAGGCTTTGTTACTTTGGTCCCAGCTCTCTGCAGGTCATTCACTAGGTCCCCCCATTTAGTTCTGGGATTTTTGCTCACTGTTCTTGTGATCATTTTGACCCCACGGGGTGAGATCTTGCGTGGAGCCCCAGATCGAGGGGCATTATCAGTGGTCTTGTATGTCTTCCATTTCCTAATAATTGCTCCCACAGTTGATTTCTTCAAGCCATGCTGCTTACCTAATGCAGATTCAGTCTTCCCAGCCTGGTGCAGGTCTACAATTTTGTTTCTGATGTCCTTTGGTCTTGGCCATAGTGGAGTTTGGAGTGTGACTGTTTGATGTTGTGTACAGGTGTCTTTTATACTGATAACAAGTTCAAACAGGTGCCATTAATACAGGTAACGAGTGGAGGACAGAGGAGCCTCTTAAAAGAAGAAGTTACAGGTCTGTGAGAGCCAGAAATCTTGCTTGTTTGTAGGTGACCAAATACTTATTTTCCACCATAATTTGCAAATAAATTCATTAAAAAATCCTACAATGTGATTTTCTGTTTTTTTTCCCTCATTTTGTCTGTCAAAGTTGAAGTGTACCTATGATGAAAATTACAGGCCTATCTCATCTTTTTAAGTGGGAGAACTTGCACAATTGCTGGATGACTAAATAATTTTTTGCCCCACTGTATCTGTATTCCTAGTTATGTGAAATCCATTGATTAGGGCCTAAAGAATTTATTTAAAGTGACACATTTCTTTATATGAACTGTACAATTATTGCACATTGCGTTTATATTTTTGCTCAATGTATTTATGACTTTTGTACAGTAATCTCTTGGCTCTTAACTTTGAAACATTGGGTCTATCAACTCAGGGAAAAAACCATATGAAAGTCATCATTCTCAGCTACTGGAAAATACATGTTGGGAGGATAAAATCATATATTTATGATATTGATGTACTTACTGTACTGGTCAAATTGACCAGTAACATGTCAGCCAAATCGAACATAAGGGAAGGGTTAATTCCCTCTCATTTACTAACCACAAATTAACTATGGTCCCCTGTATACGCTTCTATATATCTGCCTGCACATGAACACTGATACATAACCCATAAGAAGCATGTGATATTCCATGGTTGCTAAGAACACTTAAAACAATCCATCATGAAAGCAATTCAATCCAGCATGATTATTCACCATTTGTTATCACACACTTCCAAACTGGCAATGCTTGTCATTTGTTTCTATGTGTTTCCCACACTGTAATTGACAACAGTATTTCACCATGTGACAGTTTAAGGTCGCTGGCTTCATTGTTACCCACATGACAGGGGAATTTGTTATTACTCTCTGAAGTGACTGAGGTTATAGTGTTTTACAATGACAGCTGCATGGGCCTAGCCCACTTAAAACATATTTAAATGTAAACTTTTTTTTATTGATGATGAATAATTTAATTTCTATAACTTGTTCAAACTAGATTTTTTTTGGGGGGGAAGGAAAAATAATTTATGACATTTTCCAGAAGTGGTATATTTTCAAAACTCCTAGTACAAAGGTCAAACTGATAACAGTTCTAATGCCCCATGTCTTATGTTCAGAACCTTTGATTTAGTATTCAATGGAGTAGAACACATCACATTCATGCAAAATATATATTTTTGGGAAAATGCATGAGGACAATTTAATCCAATTATATTTTTGAAGTGCTGAATAGAAGGAATAGATGATAAATATCATCCATACAATATTTAACTATGTACCAGTATGAACCTTTTTTTTTAAGTTTACCTCAACCCAATTTTATTTACAGATTTGTTTGTATCCAATGTAAAGTTTGGAGCACGTTGAGAAAAATGTCAGTCTTACCGTTTCAGTATCCTTATATAGTACATACATAGAAGAAATTGTCCGATATAGGGATATTGCGGCATGTATTGTAAAGCAGAAGCTTATAGCAAAAAGGTATTGGTGTAGCCTGGTGTAGAGTATGTATTTCCATTTCTGCCCCATGCAACAGTGAACAAGATAAACTTTTCTATGTGACTTGTGACTAACTGTTTAAGTATCATCAGCTAAAACAATCAGTTTACAGTATATCAATGAAATTCAGATAGAGTGGAATATACTGTAATTTACCGAAGTATTTCAGCAGTGCATTGTACACTACTCCATAATTTCAAATGGTATTACATAGAGTAAGTGACTCTACACTTTGTCTTATTGTATTGATGCACACTGGCTGATGGGGGAAGATTATGTAGTATTTACAGCCACATCCATCTACAGTGCCTTGCGAAAGTATTCGGCCCCCTTGAACTTTGCGACCTTTTGCCACATTTCAGGCTTCAAACATAAATATATAAAACTGTATTTTTTTGTGAAGAATCAACAACAAGTGGGACACAATCATGAAGTGGAACGACATTTATTGGATATTTCTAACTTTTTTAACAAAACAAAAACTGAAAAATTGGGCGAGCAAAATTATTCAGACCCTTTTACTTTCAGTGCAGCAAACTCTCTCCAGATGTTCAGTGAGGATCTCTGAATGATCCAATGTTGACCTAAATGACTAATGATGATAAATACAATCCACCTGTGTGTAATCAAGTCTCCGTATAAATGCACCTGCACTGTGATAGTCTCAGAGGTCCGTTAAAAGCGCAGAGAGCATCATGAAGAACAAGGAACACACCAGGCAGGTCCGAGATACTGTTGTGAAGAAGTTTAAAGCCGGATTTGGAAACAAAAAGATTTCCCAAGCTTTAAACATACCAAGGAGCACTGTGCAAGCGATAATATTGAAATGGGATGAGTATCAGACCACTGCAAATCTACCAAGACCTGGCCGTCCCTCTAAACTTTCAGCTCATACAAGGAGAAGACTGATCAGAGATGCAGCCAAGAGGCTGCAAAAAAAAGTGTTGTTTAAAGTTTGCCACAAGCCACCTGGGAGACACACCAAACATGTGGAAGAAGGTGCTCTGGTCAGATGAAACCAAAATGGAACTTTTTGGCAACAATGCAAAACGTTATGTTTGGCGTAAAAGCAACACAGCTCATCACCCTGAACACACCATACCCACTGTCAAACATGGTGGTGGCAGCATCATGGTTTGGGCCTGCTTTTCTTCAGCAGAGACAGGAAAGATGGTTAAAATTGATGGGAAGATGGATGGAGCCAAATACAGGACCATTCTGGAAGAAAACCTGATGGAGTCTGCAAAAGACCTGAGACTGGGACGGAGATTTGTCTTCCAACAAGACAATGATCCAAAACATAAAGCAAAATCTACAATGGAATGGTTCAAAAATAAACATATCCAGGTGTTAGAATGGCCAAGTCAAAGTCCAGACCTGAATCCAATCGAGAATCTGTGGAAAGAACTGAAAACTGCTGTTCACAAATGCTCTCCATCCAACCTCACTGAGCTCGAGCTGTTTTGCAAGGAGGAATGGGAAAAAATGTCAGTCTCTCGATGTGCAAAACTGATAGACATACCCCAAGCGACTTACAGCTGTAATCGCAGCAAAAGGTGGCGCTACAAAGTATTAACTTAAGGGGGCTGAATAATTTTGCACGCCCAATTTTTCAGTTTTTGATTTGTTAAAAAAGTTAGAAATATCCAATAAATGTCGTTCCACTTCATGATTGTGTCCCACTTGTTGTTGATTCTTCACAAAAAAATACAGTTTTATATCTTTATGTTTGAGGCCTGAAATGTGGCAAAAGGTCGCAAAGTTCAAGGGGGCCGAATACTTTCGCAAGGCACTGTATTGTTGGTTACAGAATTATTTTGATTCAGTAGTTATCAGTTTTGAGCAGTATGATTAAGTGATAATTAAATGGATTATTAACATATTACAAGAAAATCATATCAAAAGTAATGTGAATATTGCATTGTGAAACACAGATCATTCGATTGAATATGTATGCAAATTGAAAGTGTGACTTGGTGCTGTAAACAATTGACTTTGTAAATGTTTTTAAAGGTAAAGGTACTTAGAGTTTAGAAACATAGCTATTTTGATGACCTGTTTAGATTTTTATACGAAGAGTTGTGAAAATGTACCACATACTATATAGCAAAATGCACCAAAGTGATAAAAAAAAAGTGTTCTGTGTGGGCAGGTATAATGTTATAAATTATGAAACTTCTCAAAGACCTGTGACATTTTACAGACAAAAAAAAGGAAACCTTCTAAATAATGCAGTCCAATGTTGACCACCCACTAGGTCTGCCTGCAGTCTCAAACTGGTTAATGACATGGAGTTCTTGACACAAACTGTCTAAGCTTCCTTTCCATAGGTTCACTATAAACAAACAGTCAAGTCCTAACGAAGTGTCCCTTTTAGTAGTAATGTTTGGCAAAACACAATTTCGTTTTTTCTAATTTGTTCTCCCAATTCAATGAACTTGTTTCCCTAGGAAAAACACAACAGGGGGAAAGCTTGTTCCGCTTGTCAAGATACTGTAGATCACTGACTTCAATGCATACACATATTTAATTTGTGGGGGGAGAACTACACCTTAAACATGCTTTTAGATACCTACTTTCTTCTACAACCCCCATAAGGCATAGTGCACACAGATTAAATAATGAAAGTTATTTGATACTGGGGAATATTTAGTTCTAAAAAGTAGGTGGTACAGAGCTTTACATTCGGTGGCAATAATGCAGTACAGTATAGGTCTTTGACATCTGTACCAAGGAACTACTTTACCCTGGATTTACCCCAGCAATCTATGAGAAGTACACATGCTTTATTCACTTTAATCCCTTAAAACAGGTGTGACATATGGGAATGTTCCCTGATGATCGAGCTGTCCAGAGGTTTGTGGGCATTACAGAGATTCTGGAAGAGAATGACAGTCCCCCGAGGTCATCTGTGGTTGATGAGATGAGGAAGCAAAATGAAACGTGTCCTCTCTAACCTGCCCATAGGTGACCCTACCGCAGTGACCCACGTGTTGTAGATTTGGCTTGTTCCGCTGGCCTAACAACAAGCTCCACAGGCAATTTTGGGATTAGGCTATTATCATAACCTAATGGGAGTGATTGTCGTCCTGTTTTGCATTGTCTGCTCTTTAGAGACCGCTGTGCCACCGAGGACACCATGCGCTACACGTGTTAGCTTGTTTCTGGTAGATTTAGCTGCAGGAAGTTACTCTGATTCTCAGCATTTGCCTGAAAAGTGTTGGTGTAGTACTTTCACACAATATTGACATTTGAAATTAACATTAATAGATGTTTATTGGAAGGGTTGCATTAAACAATGCCGAAGTATCGTCTACAATTGAACTCAGCAATTTTAGCCCTGTGCGTTGCGGTGAGGATTTACGCCTGTCATTTATATATTAACCCTTCTAATTCAAAATAGTATCCTTTCATAGCACTTCATATCTGTAGGAGTGTCAACACAAACACGTTTCCTCCCAAATAGGCTGGGCCTGGGCTGCTCTGAGGTTGGTGAGTCAGCTCAGGAGAGAGAAAAAAATCTCACTTGGAGGTCCAGCCAACTTGGAATAGATCTGTGAGTGCACACACTTACCAGGTTCGCCATTCCGGCCTCTTCTTCCCCGCTTTCCTGGCGGGCCTGCATTAGAGGGAAGCACAAAATATTTCTGGTCAGGGCTTCCATTCTTTCTTCAGTTTTCTATTCTATAATTTGCAATTTGCATTTAAATGCCCTCCGGTTCAAACAACCCCAATAGGGAGAGGAGGAGACCGTGTCAAAATATTGTGTTTGGATCTTCTATGCACCTCAAGGATCCCAAGGTTCATTAAGCATTTCGACACAATTTAGAAGCAAACTCAACTGGAAATGGGGACATACTCTCTTGCTGCAAAAGTGATCCTTTTGGTTTCATCTCTTTCTTTTTCGTGGTGTTATTATTAGCTTGGATGCCCTGATTTCTAATTTGTTTTTGCAATAGTCATTTTCAGATTCCGTCTTCTCTTTGCGCCTTTCGTGAACAGCATCAATTTGTTAATGCTCAGCCGGAAGAGTAAAACAATTACACGCATTGCTAAGTTTGACATGCTGGGAACTCGACTGCAGTGCTTTCTGGATGACCTCTGGGGATGTAAGCCGCTTGCCCAAAATGTAGCTTCTTCATGGGGGAAATGAACATGCTTTGCAATGGAGGGCTGGATGTCAAAACCAGGTTTCTCTCAAGGATACTCTGCAAGGCTTATGGTTGTTACAGTATTTAAATACATGTCTTGAAACGTAATTGACTTTTCAACACGGAACTAAAACGGGCCTGCCATAACCCATCATCATCTGAGGAGGTCAAATCTAAACGAACCAAGCAAGACAAACCTCAACGCTCAGTTTTCACTACAGATTTCTATCCAGATCTACACTTTATATACAAACATATGTGGACACGCCTTCAAATTACTGGATTCGGCTATTTCAGCCACACCCATTGCTGACAGGTGTATAAAATCGAGCACACAGCCTCGGAACTTATATAGACAAACATTAGCAGTAGAATGTCCTCACTGAAGAGCTCAATGACTTTCAACGTGGCACCGTCATAGGATGCCACCTTTCCAACAAGTCAGTTCGTCAAATATCTGCCCGGATGGAGCTGCCCCGGTGAACTGTCAGTGATGTTATTGTGACGTGGAAATGTCTAGGAGCAACAACAGCCACACAAGCTAACAGAACGGAATCGCCGAGTGCTGAAGCGCGTACAAATCGTGTGTCCTCAGTTGCAACACTCACTACTGAGTTCCAAACGTCCTCTGGAAGCAACGTCAGCACAATAACTGTTCATTGGGAGCTTCATGTAATGGGTTTCCATGGCCGAGCAGCCACACACAAGCCTAAGATATACCATGCGCAAAACCAAGCGTCGGCTGGAGAGGTGTAAAGCACGCCGCCATTCGACTCTGGAGCAGTGGAAACGCGTTCTCTGGAGTGATGAATCACGCTTCACCACCTGGCAGTCTGACAGACTAAGTTTGGCGGATGCCTGGAGAACACTACCTGTCTGAATGCATAGTGCCAACTGTAAAGTTTGGTTGAGGAGGATTAATGGTCTGAGGATGTTGACCATGGTTTGGGCAAGGCTCCTTAGTTCCAGTGAAGGGTTATCTTTACTTTACAGCATACAATGACATTCTAGACAACTTCCAACTTTGTGACAATAGTTTCCTGTTTCAGCATGACAACGCCCCCATGCATAAAACGAGGTCCATACAGAAATGGTTTATCGAGATCGGTGTGGAAGATCTTGACTGGCCTGCACAGAGTCCTGACCTCAACCCAATCGAACACCTTTGGGATGAATTGTAACGCCGACTGCGAGAGGCCTAATCGCCCAACATCAGTGCACAAACTCACTAATACACTTGTGGTTGAATGGAAGCAAGTCCCCACAGCAATGTTCCAACATCTAGTGGAAAGCCTTCCTGGAAGAGCGGAGGCTGTTATAGCAGCAAAGGGGGGACCAACTCCACATTAATGCCAATGATTTTGGAAAGAAATGTTCGATGAGCAGGTGTCCACATACTTTTGGCTATGTAGTGTACTTTCAGACAGCAACAGTGTGAAACAGTATTGTAAATTCCCTTTTGAGCACTGTTCTGACAAACACAGTGTTTTATAAGGCCTCCTGAGTTGCGCAGCGGTCTAAGGCACTGTATCGCAGTGCTTGAGGCATCACTACAGCCCCTGGTTCGATCCCAGGCTGTGTCACAGCCGGCCGGGACTGGGAGACCCATGAGGCGGCACACAATTGTCCCAGCGTTGTCCGGGTTAGGGGAGGGTTTGGCCGGCCAGGATTTCCTTGTCCCATTGCGCTCTAGCGACTCCTTGTGGTGGGCCGGGGGCCTGTAAGCTGACTGGTTGCCAGATGGTGTTTACTCTGATAAAAATTGGTGCGGCTGGCTTCCCGGGTGCGGCTTGGCAGGGTTGTGTTTCGGGGGATGCATGGCTCTCGACCTTCGCCTCTTCCGAGTCCGTACAGGAGTTGCAGCGATGGGACAAGACTGTAACTACCAATCGGGGAGAAAAAGGGGGTAAAAGTATGAAAAAAGCATGAATGACCAACCTGTTTAAAATACTTACTGTTAGTATGACATCCAGGATTTCAATATTTACCATGAATTGCATGTGCAGGACAACTACTGGTAAATGGAGTGAAGTGAACTTGAGCCAATGTCAAACAACTTCATTAATAACAGAGGCTGTCATTTGTATTCAGGTCAATGTAAATAATGAGAGACATGAGAGACAAAACTGCAATAAGGGAGCCATTGTATTAATTTATGTGACAGTAATATGTTGTGACCAGGTAAAAATAAAAAAATCCAGATTTCCCCGAAATCCCAGTTGGACGTATCCCAGAATCAATGGAGAATAAGCAGAAAGAAGAGAATTTATTGAAAGTTCCTGGAATTTGCAACCCTAGTTGTGGAAGAGATGGTGTGAAGCCATCAACAACCATTGCAGTATCTCAAATATCCGTTGGAATGAGCCGACTTGTACTCATACATTTGCTGCCTTTTCAAGAAAGTGTATGGTAAGAAAATATGTAATTTCGCTGCAGCAAATAAATAACTTTGTTCAAAACAACACATTTCTCGAGTAGCCAATAATTCATTTTTTCTGCAATGGTTATGATAACCTTTTATGGCCATGTTCAGTTCATATTCCCGAAGTACCCATTCAACAAATTAACATGCACATCCCTCATTTAATTGGGCCTATTAGATAGCTTTATAACATACAGTTTATATTTTGCATTGAAGTGTGTAGGCTACTGTAGTATAAAAAAGATTCTGAGTAGACACTGTTTCAGAATTCTCATGCAGTGCAGCATATGGTTCTGGAAAAAGTAAATGCTAAACATTATTAAATTCAAACAATCTGCTTAAAAGGTCCACAACAATTTGCAATGGTTTTTGTCTTACAGAAACGGTCAGATAAAGAAAATGTCACTGTAAAACACCTTAAAAGACATTTCATCAAGTTCGCCATTGCTATTTCCTTTATTTATTTCCTGTCATGTCACCATAAAAGGTGAATGACGGGGATTTTTTCAGGCAGAGTTTTAAAGCTCGTTCATGCACACAGTTTCAGGATGGGTTCGATTTATAACGGGTAACATGCGTATGGCATGCACCAAGTTTATAAATCTCAATATTTTTGTACAGTCTTTTCAGAACTGTGAAGTGTACTCAATGGTTATGAAGACCCAGAACGGCACAGCCCATTTTTGCACGGCTTTGGCAGTATTCTCAAACAGGCCCTGTCCACAAAGAATGTCCACATGTTCTCAGTAAATACTTAGTTAATGTGTGTCCAGCAGTCATGGACAATTACATCCGGGAGTCACTGGAGGCAGGTTTCATTCACCCCTCTACATCCCCTGGTGCAGGGTTCTTCTTCGTGGATAAGTAGGATGTAGGCCTGCGTCCCTGCATCGACTACAGAGGGTTGAACCAGATTACGATCTAAGTTTATTTGTCACGTGCTCCAAATACAACAGGTGTAGACCTCACAGTGAAATGCCTACTGACAAGCCCTAACCAACAGTGCAATTTTTAAGGAAAAAAATGGTATTAGGTAGACAATAGATAAGTAAAGATAGTAAAAAAATTTTTTACAAAACATTACTGTGGTACCGGTACAGAGTCAATGTGTGGCGGCACCGGTTAGTCGGGCTAATTGAGGTAATATGTACATGAACGTATAGTTAAAGTGACTATGCACAGATGATAAACAGAGAGTAGCAGCAGCGTAAAAGAGGGATTGGCTGTCACACCCTGATCTGTTTCACCTGTCCTTATGATTGTCTCCACCCCCTCCAGGTGTCGCTTATTTTCCCCAGTATATTTATCCCCGTTTCCTGTCTCTCTGTGCCAATTTATCTTGTATCTTTGTCAAGTCAACCAGCATGTTTTTTCCCGAACTCCTTTTCTCTTCTCTTTGCTAGTCCTCCCGTTTTTGACCCTTGCCTGTTTTCTGGACTCCATTCCCACCTGCCTTGACCTCGAGCCTGCCTGCCCTTCGGTACCTACTGGACTCTGAACTGGTTTTGACCTTTTGGCTGTACACGACCATTCTCTTGCCTACCACTTTTTGGATTGATAAACATCTAAGACTCCAACCATCTGCCTCCTGTGTCTGCATCTGGGTCTAGCTTTGTGCCCTTATATTGGGGGTGGCGGGACACACTTCAAATAGTCTGGGTAGCCATTTGATCACATGTTCAGGAGTCTTATGGCTTGGGGGTAAAAGCTGTTGAGAAGCCTTTTGTTCCTAGACTTGGCCGCTAGCCATGCGGTAGCAGGTAGAACAGTCTATGACAGGGGTGGCTGGGGTCTTTGACAATTTTTAGGGCCTTCCTCTGACAAAGCCTGGTTTAAAGGTCCTGGATGGCAGGCAGCTGTAGAACCGTTTGAGGACCCATGCCAAAATGTCAGTCTCCCGAGGGGGAGTAGGTTTTGTCGTGCCCGCTTCATGACTGTCATGGTGTACTTGGACCATATTAGTTTGTTGGTGATGTGAACACCAAGGAACTTGAAGCTCCCAACCTGCTAAACTGTCGACGAGAACGGCAGTGTGCTCAGTTCTCTTTTTGCTATAGTCCACAATCATCTCCTTTGTCTTGATTACGCTGAGGGATAGGTTGTTGTTCTGGCACCACCCATCCAGGTTTCTGACCTCCTCCCTATAGGCTGTCTCATCGTTGTTGGTGATCAGGCATACTACTGTGTCGTCTGAAAACTTAATGATGGTGTTGGAGCCAGGCCATGCAGTTGTGGGTGAACAGGGAGTACAGGGGGAACTGAGCACGCACCCCTTAGGGGCTCCAGTGTTGCGGATCAGCGTGGCACATGTGTTGCTACCTATCCTCACCATCCTGGGGGCGGCCCGTCCGGAAGTCCAGGATCCAGTAGCAGAGGGAGGTGTTTAGTCCCAGGGTCCTTAGCTTATTGATGATCTTTGAGGGCACTATGGTGTTGAACACTGAGCTGTAGTCAATGAATAGCATTCTCACGTAGGTGTTCCTTTTGTCCAGATGGGAAAGGGTAGGGTTACCCCCTACCCCTGATGTCCTCCACTTTGGAGTTGGTCCAAGGGGCCCAATTCTTCACCTAACTGGACCTACGAAATGCTTACAATCTGGTGAGAGTCAGAGAGAGAGATGAGTGGAAGACTGCCTTTAACACCCCTAGTGGCCACTATGAATATTTAGTCATGCCCTTTGGATTATCGAGCTCACCGGCAGTCTTTCAAGCATTGGTCAGTGACACCCTGAGGGAGGGATATGTTGAATCGGTTCATTTTTCTTTGTCTCAACGACATCTTGATCTTCAAGCAAATCAGCCATTATCTGTAAACCCATTGTCTGTACATTTCGAATTTTTCTAACACCCAAAACAGTTTTTTCCTGCATTCTAGAGTAATAATCATTATGCTTAATTCTATATAAAAAAAAATGGTGTCTATTTTTCTGCATATCTAAGCATACCCCTTCGCTGTATCCTCCTGATTGGTGTTTTTTTTATTTTTATAAACTACATTTGCTACTCTGCATCTCTGCTAAAATCTGGGGAAAAGATTGAACGGAATGTGAGTCTTATTTAGTTATTGCTTGCTTTTCTACCAACCTTGCCAGTAGGCAAGCCAGCTAAGATGGCAAGTCAAGCTAGATACTCTAACTTGATAACCTGAAATATATTTTTGGTAGATAGGTTCCCAATCTGAGCTAGCTAAAGCCAACTTCATAAAACCGGCTATTTGTATTACAGGAAAAATAAAGATTCACTAGAAGTTGACAATTTCCATCAAGTCATTTAGAGGCTGGGAGAGGGGCAAGCAGTCGACTGGCAGACCAGGGTAAATTAAACCACCGTTTCTTTCAAATAAAAAGCCTGCATAGGTAAAATGCTCATCAAAAGCAACAACTTGCGTAGACAGGGAAGGTAAGGAATTTCCATGCTAGGGTGCATTAACTGTTTCCCAAAATGTCTACAGATCACCAGCAGTCTAAGAACTTAGAAAGGAGCAAGATTTTCCAACTATTTTTCAATTGCCCGAAAAGCTGCAAATTTCCAACCTTGACCCAAGCCTGATTTGTTCTATATTTGACTGCCAGAGAGATGAAAAATAGACGAGAACAATTCTAGAGCTAATTCAGGGTCAGGCATGCAGCTGATAGAGGAAACGTCAGAGTAATATATATATACAGTGCCTTCAAAGTATTCACACCCCTTGACCCTGCGGTAAAAATGTTTACTCTATGTCCTGAATACAAAGCGTTATGTTTAGGGCAAATCCAACAACACATCACTGAGTACAACTCTTTACATTTTCATACATGGCGGTGACTGCATCATGTTATTGGTGTGCTTGTCATCGCCAAGGATCAGGGTGGTTTTTTAATAAAAAGAAACAGAATAGAGCAAAGCACAGGCAAAATCCTACATGAAAAAATGGTTCAGTCTGCTTTTCAGACATTGGGAGACAAATTCACCTTTCAGCAGGACAATAACCTAAAATACAAGGCCAAATATATACTGGAGTTGTTTACCAAGGGTGACATTGAATGTTCAGGAGTTGCTATTGGCTTAAATCTATGGCTTGACTTGAAAATGGCTGTCTGGCAATGATCAACAACCAACTTGACAGAGCTTGAAGAATTTTTTTTAAAGAATATTGGGCAAATATTGTACAATTCAGGTGTGCAAAGCTCT